>NC_057809.1:35302989-35352532 GCF_018294505.1 Triticum aestivum
CCCCTCCTCCTTCCCTTCCCCCCCCTCTTGGAAAAGGAAGGGGACTCCAACTAGGATCGGGAATCCTAGTTGGACTCCCCTATGGTGCCCCCTTGGCTGACCTTCTCCTCCCCCTCCTTTATATCCGTGGGTAGGGGCACCCCAAAGCACAACAAACAATCTCTTAGTCATGTGCGATGCCCCTCCACAGTTCAACACCTCAGTCATATCGTCGTAGTGCTTAGGTGAAGTCCTGCGCCAGTAACTTCATCATCACCGTCGCCACGCCGTCGTGCTGACGGAACTCTCCCTCGTCCTCAACTGGATCAAGTGCTCGAGGGACATCATCATGCTGAACGTGTGCTGAACACGGAGGTGTCGTATGTTCAGTACTTGGATCGGTTGGATCATCAAGACGTTCGATTACATCAACCGCGTTACTAAACGCTTCCGCTTTCGGTCTACGAGGGTACGTGGACACACTCTCCCCTCTCGTTGCTATGCATCTTCTAGTTAGATCTTGCATGATCGTAGGAATTTTTTTGAATTACTATGTTCCCTAACACGGCAGCCCGAGGACGAGCCAGCCTTGCGGTCGTGCTTCCCCTTGCGGCCGGTGTTCCAGAACCCCATGGCTTCACGATCGGCCGCCAATTAGATTAGCCGCGCATGGGCTGGTTTACCACAATATGTCAAAATGAGCAGACTTTCGCTTGCGTGGCGACACGCTGACGCAGGTCGGCAAACGGCGCAGTCGAATCAAACAGTAACTAAACTCCAAAGCATACAAGTTGTATTATACAGTACTCTCTCTGTAAAGAAATATAAGATATTTCTTTACAGAGAGAGTACCTACTAGCGAAGCGACTTGTTAAGAGTAACTCCAATGGGTCGATACAAACGGACGGTGATTTTGTTCGTTTTTTATTCGGTTGGTCAGCCAGGCAGACAAGGATGTCCGCTTCCGCGTTTAGGTCGGCGCGTGCGCCCAACGCTGGCCTGACCCATTTTGACGGCGCTAAATAAAATAAACGTATGCATATTAAAAAAGGGAAACAACATTAATTAAGCATTAAAGCCGGCCACAAAGGCCGGCGAGACTCCATGCGTGCACATTTGCATTAAATAAAAAATAAAAACAGCCTAAACTATGAGGCGGCGCGTTGCTCTAGGCGTTGTCGTCATCGTCCTCGGGGTCTGTGAGGTCGATGAGCGTCGACGCCGGCCCGGCCCAGGCAAACGCCATGTTCCAGAGCGCCGTCATGTAGGGCGCAGGCTGTGCCGGCGCAGGGGGTGTGCGGCCGCCTGTGCAGCCGTGGCCTGGCGCGCCTCCTCCTCGGCCTCGCGTTGTTCCTCTTCGAGGTCGCGCTCGAGCATCTCGAGGTACTCGCCATCGTGGCGCTCCTCGGCCACCCAGATCTGGCGCCAGTGCTCGACGTACGCCGCCTCCTGCACCGGCGTCGCTCCCATCCAGACCGGCGGCGCGCGTACCCACTCGCACACTACTCCCGTCCAGGAGTAGCGCCCGATGGGGGACGGTTCCGGCTCCGGCTCCGGCGGCGGCTTGATAGGGGACGGCGGGGCCACCGGCGGCACCACGCTGTCGCCTGCCGCGGAAAGGCCAAGTGCCTGCGCCATTGCTGCCTCGTACCGAGCCTCCTCTTCCTCCGCCGCCTCCGCCATGCGCCGCTCGTCCTCCTCGCTCTCCCAGTAGACGGCCGTAAGGGCCGCCTGGCAGGTGTCCTCCGCCGCTGGTCCTCCTCGCTGACGACGAGCGCCGCCGGCGGCGAGCTCCGGTCGATCTTGCGCATGCCCCGTCGCCTCGCCCAGTTGGGCGAGTCGGATGCATAGGCGGCTTCGCGGCGCTGCTCCGGCGTCAGCAGCGCCCGCCGACGCCGCACCTCCTCCGCGTGAGCCTGAGCCGTCTGCGGCGCCGCCGGCCCTGGGATCCTATCTGGATCCAGATGCCAGTCATGCGGCAGAGTCACGTCGGAGTACGGCAGAGGCTGGCGGCGCTGCCAGCGCCACTCCGCCTGGTGCACTGGCACGTTCACGCGCTGCCTCTGCCGACGAGGCGCCGACGCAGGTGAAGGCGGGAGGAACTTTGAGGGAAAAGGGGTGGTGGGGGCCTTGCCCTTGGCCTTGTTGTCGCTGGCGCCGGAGAAGAGGCCCACCTCGTTGTGGTTGTGGTGGTTAGAGTTTGCCGGCGACGGGGGAGCAAAGCTTGGCAGATGTGGACGGCGAGTTTGGATGAGGACAGCCCCGCCGCACGGTCGGCTTAAAAAGGACGAGCGTCGTCGCTGACGCGTGGGCCCATGGTCATAAATTAAGCTGATCACGTGGGCAGCAGGTAGTTGAACGGCCGCCATGTGGGGACACGGCGGACAGCAAGAAGGCGTGCAAAGCGTCCGTTCGATGTCCGCACCGACGCATTTAGGACATAAATTTGGGCCGCAAATGCGTCGACGTGAATGCAACACAGACGTGATTTGAGTTTGGGTCGACGCGTTAGACCGCCACTTTTATTCAGGCCAACCTAAACAGACGTAGGTGGACGAAATGGATCAGCCCTTTGGAATTGCTCTGAAGAACAACAAACGGCACCACCAGCCGAAGAACGACAAATGGTTGCCACAGTTTGCAGAGAACATCATGCTGACGTTGCGCCGGTGGCGCCACTTGCATCCTAATTACTGGTGCTGGTCAGCCCAAATCGTCAAGTTTGAAGCCGGTGGACGACACCACGCACGCGGGATTGCGAGGTGGCATAGGCTCGTGAGATTGAGGCTCTGAGTATCTCCAGGATGATTCAAAATTTTAATATTTCAAAGATAAATCAGAGTGCCAATGAGGTGGCACATGAGATTGCTAAATTTAATTTTA
This sequence comes from Triticum aestivum, assembly GCF_018294505.1. Taxonomy (NCBI): domain Eukaryota; kingdom Viridiplantae; phylum Streptophyta; class Magnoliopsida; order Poales; family Poaceae; genus Triticum; species Triticum aestivum. Next base: position 35,305,852 of record NC_057809.1, read on the forward strand.
GTACTAGATTTGATGGGATTTTTATTAATTTTGTTTCGCCCTGCGTAATGTATGCTATAACGAATCATTGTAATAACATTTGTTTGGATTAATTGATATATGCGGGGGTTTTCCAAAAAAAAATGATGATGTAATTCACGTGGCTCCCCGCCACCCTTTGGTTTGTAGTACTTCAATCATTAACCAATACTCCAAGTGGGGAATTGATACGGATAAAGAGTAAAATTTCATTTTCATGCCCATTCGATGATGCATTTTTACGTATAACATTCCTATGACTCTAGAAGAATAGACGAGCGAGGTTCCGACAACTCACGGGCCGTCGGTTTCAGTATATGCACTCATCCTTTCTCGGATTCCATCTGAATGACCTGTCACGCGTAGACATGCTTTGTTCCGTGAGGCAGCGGCGTCCGTGGAAACAGAGCCTGGCAAGTAGAGTGTTTTCCTTTTTCTTCTGTTGAGGCAGTTGAGTTAGTTTGTGCAAATGGCTGCATACATGCTCGCAGCGGAAAGTTAGAAATCGTCATGTTGGAGACAGAAAGCTATTTAATTCGAGATGAAAATCACACGAGCCACGCAGGAGCAGCAGTGCCCTTTCAAAAGATTAGAACGACAACTCAAGGAAGAGAAAAAAAGAACTTGGAATGAAAACCATGTGAACCTACTTCTATATATATCAAATCGAACGAAATATAAAAAGATTCCGTGGCAGAGGGGAAAAGACACGCCGTAAGGCCAACTCCACCGTGCGACCCTATCTTGTCCGGCCCCGTCCGTTTGGGGTAAAACGGACAAAGAAGGCGGCCGAGCGCGCGACGGCCCGGACCTATCTTGTCCGTTTTGTGTCCGGGCCAACCCATTTCGAGCGCAAACTTGCGCCGGGTTTGGGTCGCGGCGGACACCAAACGGACGCGCGCTCGTCCGCGTCGGGGCCGCGTGGCAGGCGGCCACCTACCTCCCACCCGCCCACATCAATGCGCACGAGCGGGCGGCCCCACCTATCATCCGCACGTCGAGCGGTCGCCGTCCTTCTTTAAGTGGGAAGCGTGGACGGGTCGTCGTCCACACTGCTCCACGCCACCCCGCGGCCTTCTCGAAACCCGACAGCGGCGACCACGTACCAAAACCCTAGCCTAGACCTCGCCGGCCGGCCGCCCGCAGCCATGGGCCTCTGGAACTATGGCCGCAAAGGCAGGCACGACCGCGAGGCCGGCTCCTCGTCGGGACGCCACCGCGGCTCGGTGAAGAAGGAGGAGCCCGCCTCGCCATCGCCACCACGTCGGGCCCCCGCGCCGCCCGCCTTCTCCATCGCGCCCACGTTTACCGGCGAGCGCGACCGGCATTACGTCCGGGCGTCGGTCTGCCGCCGTTATTGGGAGACGAGGACGCCGCTCCCCTGGAGCGACGCCCATCTCCCCAATGACTGGCACCTCTCCGCCGACCGGGTCCCCATCCCGCCGGTCCCGACGAGCGGCCGTGCGCGCGAAGAGGAGACCGAGCGCCGCCGCCGCCTCCTCCCCGACGACCTCTTCTATGACGCCAGGTACGCCCCCGACTCCCCGCTGCGGGACACCTGGTTTAGTGACGAGCACGACACCAGGCACGCCTCCTTCTTCGTCGGCACCTCGACGGGGCCGCGGCGGCCACGGGAGCGCGCCCAGGAGCGCGGGCGTAGGCGGGTCCACGGCGTCATGCCCACGCCGTCGCCGTCTCCGTCGCCCCCTCCACCTCCTCGCATGACAGACGAGGAGGAGGCCCGTCTCCTGCAGCGTGTCATGGACGACTCCATGTACACGCACGACGAGCGGTAGTGGGACGGCCTAGAGGAGGTCATGGCCCTCTCTGCCGCCGGGGACGTCGCCTTCCCCGTCGAGGACGAGAGGAGGGAGGACCCGCCGGCCGCGTTCCAGCAGCTGCTGGGCCAGGAGTGGGGCTGGTCCTGCACTGCTCCGGAGATGGCCGCCTGTGTAGGCGTGAACTGGTGTCCCACTCCGCCGCGGTCACCGGAGCGGGAGGCCTCGCCACGGGAGGAGGTGGTGCAGGCACCTCCGGCCGTCCAGCCGGCCCCTGTCCACCACGCACCTCTGGCCCACCTCTGGACGCCGCCGGACTGTTGGAAATATGCCCTAGAGGCAATAATAAAAGCATTATTATTATATTTCCTTGTTCATGATAATTGTCTTTATTCATGCTATAATTGTGTTATCCGGAAATCGTAATACATGTGTGAATAATAGACAACAACATGTCCCTAGTAAGCCTCTAGTTGACTAGCTCATTGATCAACAGATAGTCATGGTTTCCTGACTATGGACATTGGATGTCATTGATAACGAGATCACATCATTAGGAGAATGATGTGATGGACAAGACCCAATCCTAAACATAGCATAAGATCGTATAGTTCGTTTGCTAGAGTTTTCCAATGTCAAGTATCCTTTCCTTAGACCATGAGATCGTGTAACTCCCGGATACCGTAGGAGTGCTTTGGGTGTACCAAACGTCACAACGTAACTGGGTGACCATAAAGGTATACTACGGGTATCTCCGAAAGTGTCTGTTGGGTTGACACGGATCAAGACTGGGATTTGTCACTCCGTATGACGGAGAGGTATCACTGGGCCCACTCGGTAATGCATCATCATTATGAGCTCAAAGTGACCAAGTGTCTGGTCACGGGATCATGCATTACGGTACGAGTAAAGTGACTTGCCGGTAACGAGATTGAACAAGGTATTGGGATACCGACGATCGAATCTCGGGCAAGTAACATACCGATTGACAAAGGGAATTGCATACGGGGTTGCTTGAATCCTCGACATCGTGGTTCATCCGATGAGATCATCGTGGAGCATGTGGGAGCCAACATGGGTATCCAGATCCCGCTGTTGGTTATTGACCGGAGAGTCGTCTCGGTCATGTCTGCATGTCTCCCGAACCCGTAGGGTCTACACACTTAAGGTTCGGTGAGCTAGGGTTGTAGGGATATGTATATGCAGTAACCCGAATGTTGTTCGGAGTCCCGGATGAGATCCCGGACGTCACGAGGAGTTCCGGAATGGTCCGGAGGTAAATAATTATATATAGGAAGTGCTATTTCGGCCATCGGGACAAGTTTCGGCGTCACCGGTATTGTACCGGGACCACCGGAAGGGTCCCGGGGGTCTACCGGGTGGGGCCACCTGCCCCGGGGGGCCACATGGGCTGTAGGGGGTGCGCCTTGGCCTACATGGGCCAAGGGCACCAGCCCCAAGAGGCCCATGCGCCCAGGGTTTAAGATGGGAAGAGTCCCAAAAGGGGAAGGGAGGGACTCCTCCCTTGGCCGCCGCCCCCCTAGGAGATTGGATCTCCTAGGGCCGCCCCCCTAGGCCCCCTATATATAGTGAGGGAAGGAGGGCCTCTCACACCACGCCTTTGGTGCCTCCCTGTCCCTCTCCAACACCTCCTCCTCCTCCATAGAGCTTGGCGAAGCCCTGCCGGAGTACTGCAGCTCCATCACCACCACGCCGTCGTGCTGCTGCTGGAGCCATCTTCCTCAACCTCTCCTCTCCCCTTGCTGGATCAAGAAGGAGGAGACGTCATCCGCTCTGTACGTGTGTTGAACGCGGAGGTGCCGTCCGTTCGGCGCTTGGTCATCGGTGATTTGGATCACGTCATGTACGACTACCTCATCCCCGTTCTTTGAACGCTTCCGCTCGTGATCTACAAAGGTATGTAGATGCATCCGATCACTCGTTGCTAGATGAACTCATAGATGGATCTTGGTGAAACCGTAGGAAAATTTTTGTTTTCTGCAACGTTCCCCAACAGTGGCATCATGAGCCAGGTCTATGCATAGTTCTTCTTGCGCGAGTAGAACACAATTTGTTGTGGGCATAGATGTTGTCAACTTTCTTGCCGCTACTAGTCTTATCTTGCTTCAACGGTATTGTGGGATGAAGCGGCCCGGACCAACCTTACACGTACGCTTACGTGAGACCGGTTCCACCGACTGACATGCACTAGTTGCATAAGGTGGCTGGCGGGTGTCTGTCTCTCCCGCTTTAGTTGGAGCGGATTCGATGAAAAGGGTCCTTATGAAGGGTAAATAGAAGTTGACAAATCACATTGTGGCTTTCACGTAGGTAAGAAAACGTTCTTGCTAGAATCCTATTTCAGCCACGTAAAACTTGCAACAACAATTAGAGGGCGTCTAACTTGTTTTTGCAGCAAGTGCTTTATGATATGATATGGCCAAAGTTGTGATGAATGATGAATGATATATATGTGATGTATGAGATGTTCATGCTATTGTAATAGGAATCACGACTTGCATGTCGATGAGTATGACAACCGGCAGGAGCCATAGGAGTTGTCTTTATTTTTATATGACATGCGTGTCATTGAGAAACGCCATGTAAATTACTTTACTTTATTGCTAAACGCGTTAGCCATAGTAGTAGAAGTAATAGTTGGCGAGCAACTTCATGGAGACACGATGATGGAGGTCATGATGATGGAGATCATGGTGTCAAGCCGGTGACAAGATGATCATGGAGCCCCAAGATGGAGATCAAAGGAGCTATGTGATATTGGCCATATCATGTCACTATTATTATTTGATTGCATGTGATGTTTATCATGTTTTGCATCTTGTTTACTTAGAGCGACGGTAGTAAATAAGATGATCCCTCATAATAATTTCAAGAAAGTGTTTCCCCTAACTGTGCACCGTTGCGACAGTTCATTGTTTCAATGCACCACGTGATGATCGGGTGTTTGATTCCGATGTTCACATACAACGGGTGTAAGACAGATTTACACATGCAAAACACTTAGGTTGACTTGACGAGCCTAGCATGTACAGACATGGCCTCGGAACACAGAAGACCAAAAGGTCGAGCATGAGTCGTATAGAAGATACGATCAACATGAAGATGTTCACCGACGTTGACTAGTTCGTCTCACGTGATGATCGGACACGACCTAGTTAACTCGGATCATGTTATACTTAGATGACTAGAAGACGGATGTCTATCTAAGTGGGAGTTCATTAAATAATTTTATTAGATGAACTTAATTATCACGAACTTAGTCTAAAATATTTACAATATGTCTTGTAGATCAAATGGCCAACGTAGTCCTCAACTTCAACGCGTTCCTAGAGAAAACCAAGCTGAAAGACGATGGCAGCAACTACACGGACAGGGTCCGGAACCTGAGGATCATCCTTATAGCTGCCAAGAAAGATTATGTCCTACAAGCACTGCTAGGTGAAGCTCCCGTCCCACAGAACCAAGACGTTATGAACGCTTGGCAGACACGTGTTGATGATTACTCCCTCGTTCAGTGCGGCATGCTTTACAGCTTAGAGCCGGGGCTCCAAAAGCGTTTTGAGAGACATGGAGCATATGAGATGTTCGAAGAGCTGAAAATAGTTTTCCAAGATCATGCTCGGGTCAAGAGATATGAGGTCTCCGACAAATTCTTCAGCTATAAGATGGAGGAAAATAGTTCTGTCAGCGAGCACATGCTCACTATGTCTGGGTTACATAACCGCTTGACTCAGCTGGGAGTTAATCTCCCGGATGACGCGGTCATTGACAGAATCCTCCAGTCGCTTCCACCAAGCTACAAGAGCTTTGTGATGAACTTCAATATACAGGGGATGGAAAAGACCATTCCTGAGGTATTTGCAATGCTGAAATCAGCAGAGGTAGAAGTCAAGAAGGAACATCAAGTGTTGATGGTCAATAAAACCACCAAGTTCAAGAAGGGCAAGGGTAAAAAGAACTTCAAGAAGGACGGCAAGGGAGTTGCCGCGCCTGGCAAGCAAGCTGCCGGGAAGAAGCCAAAGAATGGACCCAAGCCCGAGACTGAGTGCTTTTATTGCAAGGGAAGTGGTCACTGGAAGCGGAACTGCCCCAAATACTTAGCGGACAAGAAGGCCGGCAAAACGAAAGGTATATGTGATATACATGTGATTGATGTGTACCTTACCAGTGTTCGTAGTAGCTCCTGGGTATTTGATACCGGTGCGGTTGCTCACATTTGTAACTCAAAGTAGGGGCTGCGGAATAAACGGAGACTGGCGAAGCACGAGGTGACGATGCGCGTCGGGAATGGTTCTAAGGTCAATGTGATCGCCGTCGGCATGCTACCTCTACATTTACCTTCGGGATTAGTTTTAAACCTTAATAATTGTTATTTAGTGCCAGCTTTGAGCATGAACATTGTATCGGGATCTCGTTTAATTCGAGATGGGTACTCATTTAAATCCGAGAATAATGGTTATTCTATTTATATGAGAGATATGTTTTATCGTCATGCTCCCATGGTGAATGGTTTATTCTTAATGAATCTCGAGCGTAATGCTACACATGTTCATAGTGTGAATACCAAAAGATGTAAGGTTGATAATGATAGTCCCACATATTTATGGCACTGCCGCCTTGGTCACATAGGTATGTGTCAAACGCATGAAGAAGCTCCATGCAGATGGACTTTTAGAGTCTCTTGATTATGAATCATTTGACACGTGCGAACCATGCCTCATGGGTAAAATGACCAAGACTCCGTTCTCAGGAACAATGAAGCGAGCAACCAACTTGTTGGAAATCATACATACTGATGTGTGCGGTCGAATGAGTGTTGAGGCTCGCGGTGGCTATCGTTATGTTCTCACCCTCACTGATGACTTGAGTAGATATGGGTATGTCTACTTAATGAAACACAAGTCTGAGACCTTTGAAAAATTCAAGGAATTTCAGAGTGAGGTTGAGAATCAACGTGACAGAAAAATCAAGTTTTTGCGATCACATCATGGAGGAGAATACTTGAGTCATGAATTTGACACACACTTAAGGAAATGTGGAATAGTTTCACAACTCACGCCGCCTGGAACACCTCAGCGTAATGGCGTGTCCGAACATCGTAATCGCACTCAATTAGATATGGTGCGATCTATGATGTCTCTTACCGATTTACCGCTATCTTTTTGGGGCTATACTTTAGAGACTGCCGCATTCACTTTAAATAGGGCTCCGTCGAAATCCGTTGAGACGACACCGTATGAATTATGGTTTGGGAAGAAACCTAAGCTGTCGTTTCTAAAAGTTTGGGGATGCGATGCTTATGTCAAGAAACTTCAACCTGAAAAGCTCGAACCCAAGTCGGAAAAATGCGTCTTCATAGGATACCATAAAGAAACTATTAGGTATACCTTCTACCTTAGATCCGAAGGCAAGATCTTTGTTGCCAAGAATGGATCCTTTCTGGAGAAGGAGTTCCTCTCGAAAGAAGTAAGTGGGAGGAAAGTAGAACTTGATGAAGTATTACCTCTTGAACCGGAAAATGGCGCAACTCAAGAAAATGTTCCTGAGGTGCCTGCACCGACTAGAGAGGTAGTTAATGATGATGATCATGAAACTTCAGATCAAGTTGCTACTGAACCTCGTAGGTCCACAAGGACATGTTCCACACCAGAGTGGTACGGCAACCCTGTCCTGGAAATCATGTTGTTAGACAACGGTGAACCTTCGAACTACGAAGAAGCGATGGCGGGCCCGGATTCCGACAAATGGCTAGAAGCCATGAAATCCGAGATAGGATCCATGTATGAAAACAAAGTATGGACTTTGACTGACTTGCCCGATGATCGGCGAGCCATAGAAAATAATTGGATCTTTAAGAAGAAGACAGACGCGGATGGTAATGTGACCATCTATAAAGCTCGGCTTGTCGCTAAGGGTTATCGACAAGTTCAAGGGGTTAACTACGATGAGACTTTCTCACCCGTAGCAAAGCTAAAGTCCGTCCGAATCATGTTAGCAATTGCCGCATACTATGATTATGAGATATGGCAAATGGACATCAAAACGGCGTTCCTTAATGGTTTCCTTAAGGAAGAATTGTATATGATGCAGCCGGAAGGTTTTGTCGATCCTAAGAATGCTAACAAGGTGTGCAAGCTCCAACGCTCGATTTATGGGCTGGTGCAAGCATCTCGGAGTTGGAACATTCGCTTTGATGAGATGATCAAAGCGTTTGGGTTTACGCAGACTTATGGAGAAGCCTGCGTTTACAAGAAAGTGAGTGGGAGCTCTGTAGCATTCCTCATACTATATGTAGATGACATACTTTTGATGGGAATGATATAGAACTCTTGGACAACATTAAGGCCTACTTGAATAAGAGTTTTTCAATGAAGAACCTTGGAGAAGCTGCTTATATATTAGGCATCAAGATCTATAGAGATAGATCGAGACGCCTCATTGGTCTTTCACAGAGTACGTACCTTGACAAGATATTGAAGAAGTTCAAAATGGATCAGTCAAAGAAGGGGTTCTTGCCTGTATTGCAAGGTACGAGATTGAGCACGGCTCAATGCCCGACCACGGCAGAAGATAGAGAACAGATGAGTGTCGTCCCCTATGCCTCGGCCATAGGGTCTATCATGTATGCTATGCTGTGTACCAGACCTGATGTAAACCTTGCCGTAAGTTTGGTAGGAAGGTATCAAAGTAATCCCGGCATGGAACACTGGACAATGGTCAAGAATATCCTGAAGTACCTGAAAAGGACTAAGGAAATGTTTCTCGTTTATGAAGGTGACGAAGAGCTCGTCGTAAAGGGTTACGTCGACGCTAGCTTCGACACAGATCTGGATGACTCTAAGTCACAAACCGGATACGTGTATATTTTGAATGGTGGGGCAGTAAGCTGGTGCAGTTGCAAGCAGAGCGTCGTGGCGGGATCTACATGTGAAGCGGAGTACATGGCAGCCTCGGAGGCAGCACATGAAGCAATTTGGGTGAAGGAGTTCATCACCGACCTCGGAGTCATACCCAATGCATCGGGGCCAATCAAACTCTTTTGTGACAACACTGGAGCTACTGCACTTGCCAAGGAGCCCACGTTTCATAAGAAGACCAGGCACATCAACCGTCGCTTCAACTCCATTCGTGAAAATGTTCAAGATGGAGACATAGATATTTGTAAAGTACATACGGACCTGAATGTAGCAGATCCATTGACTAAACCTCTCCCTAGAGCAAAACATGATCAACACCAGAATTCCATGGGTGTTCGATTCGTCACAATGTAACTAGATTATTGACTCTAGTGCAAGTGGGAGACTGTTGGAAATATGCCCTAGAGGCAATAATAAAAGCATTATTATTATATTTCCTTGTTCATGATAATTGTCTTTATTCATGCTATAATTGTGTTATCCGGAAATCGTAATACATGTGTGAATAATAGACAACAACATGTCCCTAGTAAGCCTCTAGTTGACTAGCTCGTTGATCAACAGATAGTCATGGTTTCCTGACTATGGACATTGGATGTCATTGATAACGAGATCACATCATTAGGAGAATGATGTGATGGACAAGACCCAATCCTAAACATAGCACAAGATCGTATAGTTCGTTTGCTAGAGTTTTCCAATGTCAAGTATCCTTTCCTTAGACCATGAGATCGTGTAACTCCCGGATATCGTAGGAGTGCTTTGGGTGTACCAAACGTCACAACGTAACTGGGTGACCATAAAGGTATACTACGGGTATCTCCGAAAGTGTCTGTTGGGTTGACACGGATCAAGACTGGGATTTGTCACTCCGTATGACGGAGAGGTATCACTGGGCCCACTTGGTAATGCATCATCATTATGAGCTCGAAGTGACCAAGTGTCTGGTCACGGGATCATGCATTACGGTACGAGTAAAGTGACTTGCCGATAACGAGATTGAATAAGGTATTGGGATACCGACGATCGAATCTCGGGCAAGTAACATACCGATTGACAAAGGGAATTGCATACGGGGTTGCTTGAATCCTCGACATCGTGGTTCATCCGATGAGATCATCATGGAGCATGTGGGAGCCAACATGGGTATCCAGATCCTGCTGTTGGTTATTGACCGGAGAGTCGTCTCGGTCATGTCTGCATGTCTCCCAAACCCGTAGGGTCTACACACTTAAGGTTCAGTGACGCTAGGGTTGTAGGGATATGTATATGCAGTAACCCGAATGTTGTTCGGAGTCCCGGATGAGATCCCAGACGTCATGAGGAGTTCCAGAATGGTCCGGAGGTAAAGAATTATATATAGGAAGTGCTATTTCGGCCATCGGAACAAGTTTCGGGGTCACCGGTATTGTACCGGGACCACCGGAAGGGTCCCGGGGGTCCACCGGGTGGGACCACCTGCCCCGGGGGGGCACATGGGCTGTAGGGGGTGCGCCTTGGCCTACATGGGCCAAGGGCACCAACCCCAAGAGGCCCATGCGCCTAGGGTTTAAGATGGGAAGAGTCCCAAAAGGGGAAGGCACCCCATAGGTGCCTTGGGGGGGAGGGACTCCTCCCTTGGCCGCCGCCTCCCTAGGAGATTGGATCTCCTAGGGCCGGCGCCCCCCTAGGCCCCCTATATATAGTGAGGGAAGGAGGGCCTCTCACACCACGCCTTTGGTGCCTCCCTCTCCCTCTCCAACACCTCCTCCTCCTCCATAGAGCTTGGCGAAGCCCTGCCGGAGTACTGCAGCTCCATCACGACCACGCCGTTGTGCTGCTGCTGGAGCCATCTTCCTCAACCTCTCCTCTCCCCTTGCTGGATCAAGAAGGAGGAGACGTCATCCGCTCCGTACGTGTGTTGAACGCGGAGGTGCCGTCCGTTCGGCGCTTGGTCATCGGTGATTTGGATCACGTCGTGTACGACTACCTCATCCCCGTTCTTTGAACGCTTCCGCTCGTGATCTACAAAGGTATGTAGATGCATCCGATCACTCGTTGCTAGATGAACTCATAGATGGATCTTGGTGAAACCGTAGGAAAATTTTTGTTTTCTGCAACGTTCCCCAACACGGACTACGTGGACCTCGTCAGCGACGACGACGACACCAGCGTCCAGTGAAGACGGCGACGGCCACGGCACCGACGGGCGCGGCAGGAGCGCGCGGGAGGAGTTTTTTTATTTTCTTATTATGTTAATTATGAATCTGGGTCTTTTAAGTGGCCGTTGAAACTGGGCCGTTTTCTGGCCAACCCATATATATGTTTTATGTTTTTTTAAATGCATTTATTTGCTTTTTTTTAGTTATTTAATTATTATTTTTAATCCCGTCCACCCCGGACATGATTTGGGGTGCGGCCGCGCGGTGGGCGCACGCACGACCCAATGGACACAGCCGGACACGGGCGTACCCATCGGCGCCCCAAAGGGACAGATTCGTGCCAATCCGGACGTCCGTTTGGGGTCGCGCTGTGGAGTTAGCCTAATAAGCTAGAGCCGCGAGACGCAAAAAGCGATGCGACAACGAAGAAAGGGAAAAGGCAGCTCGCGAGGCCCACGGCTAGAATAGGAAACTCCGGCCTTGTTGGATCGATCGGGCTCCGCGCGCATGGCGATCGGCCGACCGTCAATTACGCCAACTCTACCGCGCCACCTTAAACGAACGTCCGCTCTACCTGAATTTTATCCATTTGGATAGAATGATGAAGTCATGTCCGGACCTGTTTTGAGATGCGTGACCGTGCGCCCAGCGCGCGGCCGCATCCTTTGACTCTATCTTGCCCGCCTTCATTTAAAAACAACAATGTTTGAAATATCAAGCCCTTGTTCAGGCCAGTGGCCCTAGTTCACGTCGGCAACAGAGTCAGCGGTCTACACGTCCTCGCCGACAACACAACCAGCCTCCAAAATGAATAATTTTATTCGCCCGCAACACAGCCAGACTCCAAAATAAATGTGTTTCTCACCGGCACACAATCAGCGGCCCAGCGGACGACACCCATGCCAGCCTCCAAAAAAGAATGGCAACGGCCGATCGGACGACCTAGTTCAAGCCGTCGGCGTCGAACATCTCCTTCCGCCTGGCCTCAAACCAGCTCCTTGTCTTCTCGCTCATCTTGGTCAAGTTCACGCTCATGATCGCAATGGCCATCTCCTTTGCTTTGGTTGCGGCATTGGTGGCCTTGATGTTGAGCTGCCTCTGCCTGGCCTTGACATTGGCGGCCTCGATGTCGAGCTACCTTTGCCAGGACGCCTCCTCCATGTCAATCTTCCTCTTCTTGGCCGCCTTCTCCATCTCAAGCTTCTTCCTTTAAAGCTCTAGGTATTGCTTCATTTGCTCGTCCTTGCTTTGCCGCTTTTTCTCGTCCCTCATATCCTTTTGAGACAACATGCCATGCAAAGTCTCATGCAAGGCCATGGATGAGGCATCACGTATGTCGTCCACCTTGGAGTTGGTCTTGCCCCTCGGCCTCTTCAACGCCTCACCATCTCCACCTCCGGCCAATTTGGCTGTCTTCTTGCCTCTCTTCCTTTGAAGTTCATGGTATTGATCCTTGAACTTAGGGCAATTTTTGACGATCATCCAGCAATGCGTAAGAATGAATGGCTTGTCATTGTGCCGGGCCTTGAATGCTTTCAAAGTTTGAAATGCATACACCACATGATCAACAACAATTGAACATGCAAACATAGAAGTCTCATGGCCATAGCAACGAAAGAACTAGGATGAGGAGAACATACCATGTCCCCAACACCGAGACCACTCACGGGCCGTACTTCAACACTCTCAAGTGCGGCGCAATACTTGTTGCACTCTTGCTGGATGAACAACCACCTCTTTTGAATCGAGGTGATGCCACGGTTGCTCGTAATTTGATAGGGCTCAAACATCTTCCTTTCATGGAATGTTTTGTGGACTATCGTCCAAAAAAGAAGGCCCTTTTGTTGCACGCCGGTCGTCGGATCTTGGCTAATCTCTATCCAACATTGGAAAATCAACTTGTCCTCCTCTTGTGAATATGAACCCGTGTGAATGCTCTTCCTCCTCTTTTGTGCTTCCGCTCTTTGGGTGAACTCGTCGATGAACAATGGCTCGTCAATAATATCAATGTCATTGTCTTCTTCTTCATCACCATCACCTTCACAATAGATGTCATCGTCTTCATGCCACGAGTCACCATGGTCGTAGTCAGCACGGTCGTCGGCCTCTTCATCGACAACGTACTGAGCGCGGCCATCCCGACTTTGGGTCTCGTCAAGATCGTAGGCACGACCATGCCCACCCTCGTAGATCACACCCTCCACGAACTGGTTGTAGAAGGGGTCATCGACCGTCGGTGTTGGTGTTGGCATTCCGTCGAACAAGACACGGGGGGACGGCATGGTGCCCGTAAACGGTGGTCGTGCTTGCTTTCTTTGCATCTCGACGGACGGCCGGCCGCCGCTGCTGGCCCCCAGCGTGACGTTGAGGTCGAAGACGGCCGAGGGGCGCAGGGTGGACGGAGCGATCACGCCAACGTCCGGCGACCCCGAGAAATGGGTCTGGCCGTCGTGCCTTGGCGGGGGAAAGCCGGGCGACATCGGCGTGGTCCGTGACGTCGGCGACTGTCAGTGCGGAGGCCTGGCGACCGACGAGCCTGTGCTCGCCGGGCTGACGGCCGCTGCAGAGAAACCCGCCAGACAACAAATGCCAAGCATGAGGAGGGCGTGCGCTTTGTTGATGATGTCCTCCTTCTCCTCGACCTCGGCCTTGCGCTGCGCGGCCTCTATCGCATCGCGCTTGGTGGCGAACTTGGCCGCGGCGGCATTGCCCTTGACGATCGCCCTCCGGCTCCTCCTCTTCGCCGATTCCGCGTCCAACTTGGTGAGCTCCTCCGGCGTGCACTCTAACCGCGGCTTCCTTGGCACCTTGGCCGCCTTCTTCTTCACCTTTCCGGGCGGGTCGATGTCCAGGCCGCCGAAATTCGGCTGGGCGTCGGCCATGGACGGGGGAGACAGGGGGCGGCGGGACGTGGGAGGGTTTGGGGGTGCCACCGACAGACGGGCCAGGGAAGGACAAGCGCGTGTCCCGCCCGTCTGCGTGATGTCCGTTTCACCTAAAAAACGGCACAAGTTTGGACCGAGAATGGGTTGAAAATGGACAAAAAATAACAAAAGTTTGTTTTGCTCTCGCATGCTGGGCCGTCTGATTCATTTATTTTACCCCCAAACAAACATACCCAGACAGAATGGATCGCGCGGTGGATTAGTTTACTACGAGCTGTCAAATGAGCAGACGCAGGTCGGCAAACGGCGCGGTCGAAACAAACAAGCACGGGCCGTGTTGCCTCCTCGCAGTCGCAGCAAGCACCTACACTACACTACACTAGACGCGTGTTTCTGGTTCGAACAGTAATTAGGCTCCAAAGCAGACAAGTATTGTACACTACTCGCTCTGTATCAGAATATAATTAATACAGAGGGAGTACTAGTAGTAGCGAAGCGACTTGCTGAAGAACGGCAAATGGGACCACCAGCCGAGGGCTCGTGCTGGTGAGCCTGTACAGCTGCATGCTTTGGAGTGATCTGCAACGACCACTCAAGTGGTCGCCACAGTACGCACGAAATGCCATGTTGTCGTTAGGCCGGTCAGAAAACATTTGCATCATGAAAGCATCTACAGCCGACTTGGCAAATCTAGCCACCAATACATTCTCGGGCATGTCTGAACGCGTCCGCAGATAGTACCCTCTGCCCCCTTCATTTTTTGTGCCCCGTCCACATATCAAAAATTCGGACTCTTAAATCCATGCGTGCCGATCATACAAGTCAATCTCGCACATAAATAACAAATGTTGATACCAAAAATTCATGCACGTCGATCATTTGATCAAGCTTCGTCGGTCCATACTCCTCGTCGCACGAAACATCTAAATTCATCCTTTTTCCTAAAAAGATCATAAAAAAATCCGGTCTGACAATACATCGAACACACGGCGCAAGGCGGAGCAAGAGAGTTGCCAGACGTATCGCGGTGGGGTCCGGGCCGTTGAAGACGTCCCTGACGGCCGGGAGAGAGAACTACTCTGCTGGAGATGCCGATGCAAAGGCTATGAGCAGCGGCGGGGCGGTGAGACGGACTTCGAGCGGGAGGAAGAATAGAGAAGAGAGCAAATGGATCCGGTAGATTGATTTGGTGGATTTGATGTAATTCGCGGTGGATCGGGCTGTCGGGGCTGACATGCCGAACGCGCCTGGGAGCTCCCACATCCATCCTATATTTGGGTTGGATTTGAGGCATGCGCGCGGGATTGCGATGTGGCGTAGGCTAGTTGTGATCTGAGCTAAGCTCTGTTGTGTCTTTCTCTGTCCCTCGGTGCCCATGATGGCCTTTACCTGTATTGAGTGTGCCTCGTCAGCCAGTGACCCCATCACTTGTTCTTTTCCGTTTTGAACTCGCCGCACTTTGGTCTGTTGTAGACCAGGCATCAACAAAAGGTTTACTTCAGTGCAAAAAGAAAGAGAAGGTTTGCTTTGTCTTAAACAAAGCAAGACAAACGGGAAGTGTAATTCAGATTGGGACTCCATTTTAAATAACATTTTTGTTGAAGCATTTCTATAAGTCTATTTTTTTTTTTGAAACAAGGCAAAAGATTTGCCATTTCATTAATTAAAAGAGAGAGAGTTTTAAACATGGCCCAACAAAGGGCGAGAAATACAAAGGCCATCACTCTTGCAGCATAACAAAACCCAAGTGCTTAGCACCCGCTAAAACCCACAAATTGATTTCATCCTTAATGTTGCCCACAATGATTGTTGAAGGAGTCGCAGTGTTGTGGAAGACCCTCGCATTGTGTTCCTTTCCAAGCTCCCAGGAGATCAACATTAGCATGGAGGACATGGCCTTCCTTGAATAACCTCTAGTTTGCGAGACACCGATCCACCACTCGTGGACGCTGCCCATCGTGCTCCAGTCTCGGGGTTTGACATCCGGTAGGCCAAACCAATCAACAATGGCAGACCAAAATCTCACCGAGAAGCGGCAGTGACAGAGGAGATGTGTCGACGTCTCTTGAACTTGCTTGCAGAGAGGGCAAAGACCGCAGTTGGGCCATCCGCGACAAACAAGCATATCCGCGGTCCAAACTCTGTTATGAATCACAAGCCATGCAAAGAGTTTGCATTTTGGGGGTGCCCAGGCTCTCCAAACAGCAGCATACATAGGCGAAATGGTGTGCCCCCCGAATTGCGCTTTGTAGGCCGAGGACGTGGAGAACACTCCATCAGCATTGAACTTCCAAGATATCTTGTCGGGGACGTCTGGGGTTAAATGGATGTTGCTAAGCTTCTCCTCGCGGTCCAAACTCTGTTCTGAATCACAAGCCATGCAAAGAGTTTGCATTTTGGGGGTGCCCAGGCTCTCCAAACAGCAGCATACATAGGCGAAATGGTGTGCCCCTCGAATTGCGCTTTGTAGGCCGAGGACGTGGAGAACACTCCATTAGCATTGAACTTCCAAGATATCTTGTCGGGGACGTCTGGGGTTAAATGGATGTTGCTAAGCTTCTCCCAGAGGCAAACAAACCGTTGGATATGCTGTTGGGGAACGTAGTAATTTCAAAAAAAATTCTACGCACACGCAAGATCATGGTGATGCATAGCAACGAGAGGGGAGAGTGTGATCTACGTACCCTTGTAGACCGAAAGCGGAAGCGTTATGACAACGCGGCTGATGTAGTCGTACGTCTTCACGGCCCGACCGATCAAGCACCGAAACTACGGCACCTCCGAGTTCTAGCACACGTTCAACTCGATGACGATCCCCGGACTCCGATCCAGCAAAGTGTCGGGGAAGAGTTCCGTCAGCACGACGGCGTGGTGATGATCTGGATGTTCTACCGTCGCAGGGCTTCGCCTAAGCACCGCTACAATATTATCGAGGATTATGGTGGAAGGGGGCACCGCACACGGCTAAGAATATGATCACGTGGATCAACTTGTGTATCTATGGGGTGCCCCCTGCCCCCGTATATAAAGGAGTGGAGGAGGGGAGGGCCGGCCCTCTCTATGGCGCGCCCTAGGGGAGTCCTACTCCCACCGGGAGTAGGATTCCCCCTTTCCTAGTCCAACTAGGAGTCCTTCCATGTAGTAGGAGTAGGAAACAAGGAAGGGGCGCAGCCCCTCCCCCTAGTCCAATTCGGACTAGGCCTTGGGGGGCGCGCGGCCTGCCCCTAGGCAGCCCCTCTCTCTTTCCCGTATGGCCCCATAAGGCCCAATACTTCTCCCGGCGAATTCCCGTAACTCTCCGGTACTCCGAAAAATACCCGAATCACTCGGAACCTTTCCGATGTCCGAATATAGTCGTCCAATATATCGATCTTTACGTCTCGACCATTTCGAGACTCCTCGTCATGTCCCCGATCTCATCCGGGACTCCGAACTCTTTCGGTACATCAAAACTCATAAACTCATAATATAACTGTCATCGAAACCTTAAGCGTGCGGACCCTACGGGTTCGAGAACAATGTAGACATGACCGAGACACGTCTCCGGTCAATAACCAATAGCGGAACCTGGATGCTCATATTGGCTCCCACATATTCTACGAAGATCTTTATCGGTCAGACCGCATAACAACATACGTTGTTCCCTTTGTCATCGGTATGTTACTTGCCCGAGATTCGATCGTCGGTATCTCAATACCTAGTTCAATCTCGTTACCGGAAGTCTCTTTACTCATTCCGTAATACATCATCTCGCAACTAACTCATTAGTTGCAATGCTTGCAAGGCTTACGTGATGTGCATTACCGAGAGGGCCCAGAGATACCTCTCCGACAATTGAAGTGACAAATCCTAATCTCGAAATACGCCAACCCAACATGTACCTTTGGAGACACCTGTAGAGCACCTTTATAATCACCCAGTTACGTTGTGACGTTTGGTAGCACACAAAGTGTTCCTCCGGCAAACGGGAGTTGCATAATCTCATAGTCATAGGAACATGTATAAGTCATGAAGAAAGCAATAGCAACATACTAAACGATCGGGTGCTAAGCTAATGGAATGGGTCATGTCAATCAGATCATTCACCTAATGATGTGATCCCGTTAATCAATTAACAACTCTTTTTCCATGGTTAGGAAACATAACCATCTTTGATTAACGAGCTAGTCAAGTAGAGGCATACTAGTGACACTCTGTTTGTCTATGTATTCACACATGTATTATGTTTCCGGTTAATACAATTCTAGCATGAATAATAAACATTTATCATGATATAAGAAAATAAATAATAACTTTATTATTGCCTTTAGGGCATATTTCCTTCATATGCTCAAGGGAAATTCCCTGTTGGGTGCGAATCTGGGTCACCCAGAAATTGTTGTGCAAAGCTGTTTGAACCAAGGAATTTTTCTTATTGGAGCAGTCGAAAATCTTGGGAGCAATATCTTTAGGCCGCAGCCCATTCAACCAAGAGGACTCCCAAAATAGGGCCTTCGCACCATTGCCGATGGAGACTGTGGTGGCAGCGGCAAAAAGGTCTTTGTCGCGCTTATTACAAGGCAAACCAAGCCCGAACCAAGCCTTTGGTGGATCAGACCAAGCAAACCAAAGCCTTCGAAGTCTAAGGGCTGAAGCAAACTTGTCCAGATTAAGGATGCCGAGTCCCCCGAGAGATTTAGGCTTGCACACTTGCTCCCAATTAAATTTGCACTTGCCTCCCGAAACCTTATCACAGCCCGCCCAAAGATAGGCACGGCGAAGCTTGTCAATATATTCCAGAACCTCAACAGGGAGCTCAAGTGATTCATGTGGTAAATGGCGATTGCAGTGAGCATGGCTTTTACCAAAACTCTGCGTCCCACAGAGGCAACATGCTTTCCAAGCCAAGGGGTGAGCTTGCCAGCAACTTTATCCTTGAGAGGCTGAAAATGAATCGCCCGAAGGCGATTAACCGAAAGGTGCAGCCCAAGGTATTTCATTGGGAAGCTCGTTTTGCTAGCCGGAAAAGCTTGAAGGATGTCATCAAGGTCCACACCCCTGTAGCAGATTGGCGCGACGCTACTCTTTTGACAATTGGTGATCAAGCCGGTGACCTCACCGAAGGAGTGTAAGGTGGAAGCCAGAAACTGAATGTCATCCTTGACCGGGGCCACAAAAATCGCTGCATAATCCACATACAACCTATAAATTTTGCAAAAAATAAATATAAATTCATATATCTGACTACACAACTTCAAATTGACTACACAACATTGAACTTCTGGCACCGCCACTGCATACAACGATGCTCGGGTAGTGGGGGATCTTCTCCCAATCGGGTGCAACTTTCCTTGTGAAGTGGCCTTGGCGAGAATATGATGTAGCGGGTCAATGGCGAGAACAAAGAGCAACATGGAGAGAGAATCCCCTTGCCTCAATCCCTTCCCATGCTTGATCGGGTCTCCAGCCACCCCATTTAGAAGCACCCTTGAGGAGACTGAGGAGAGAAGGATCAAAACCCACTCTCAAAAGCGAGCAGGGAAGCCATTGTGACGGAGCATGTCCAAGAGGAAGTCCCATCTAACCGAATCGAACGCCTTTTTGATGTCAAGTTTGAAAAGCAAGGTAGGTGTCTTGCTTCGATTGAGTCTCTTGGCAAGGTTCCGGACATATAAGAAATTGTAATGGATATTTCTCTTTTTGATGAAAGCGCTCTGAGCAGCGGAGACAAGGCTATTCATGTGAGGAGCAAGGTGAAAGTCTGCTTTTGTACTTGCTCTAAATATTGCATATCTAAGTCTTATGTCATTGATTTACGCAAAGATGGATTAGAAATCGTCACGGCGGAAACTGAAAGCTCTTGGATGAAGTAGCAGTTCAAATTGAATGCATGAGCCACCGAAGTGTGGCAGTAGTAGTAGCGTCGTTCCATAAAACTGAAACGACAACTCAAAAAAAAAAGAAGCTGGAACGATAATCACATGAACCTGTTATCAAACAAAGGTAAGGCCTCCTTTGGTTTGGAGGAATTTTATAAGAATTTTAGAGGATAGGATTCTTATAGAATTTTTTCCTTTAGAGCTCTTTGGTTCATAGGAATGGATTCCTATTCCTACATAGGATTGGTTCCTATCCTCCATATTTCGTAGGAAAATAAAAATGAGCCTAGACTCAATGGAAAAATTCCTTTGGTGTCAATCAAATGACATCTCGTTTCCTATTCCTACTCATAGGATTTGAGATATATGTCATCTCATTTCCTACAAAATTCATATTCCTACGATAATCCTATCCTATGAACCAAAAGAGGCCTAAAAAGATTCTGTAACTGAGGGAAAAGGACACTCCGTAAGCCTGAGCCGCGATGTGACATCGGAGGAATAGGGAAATGCGGCTCGATCGCGAGGCCCGCGGCTAGAAATGGGAAACTCCGACCTTGTTGGATCTACCGCGGCTCTCGAGGCTCACGGCGATGAATATGATTGGTCGCCAATTAGAGAAACTCTAATGGGATGACCCATTTCGTCCGCCGTCGTCTGTTTGGGTTGACGCGGACACAAAAGCCGGCCCAACGCGCTGACCCAAACGAACACGCGTTCGTTTTTGTTCGCCTGTCGACCCATTTCCGGCTCATTTTTGAGCTGGATTTGTGTCGGTGCGGATGCAAGGCGGACACGTGCGAGCTTGCCCTCTCTCTTCTTCAGGTCCGCTGATTGGTGACACATTGGCCTCTCGATATCCAACAGCACACTGTCGCTGCCTGTTTCATCGCCGATGCCACTGGCCATTTTTTCCGATAGAACAACGATACATAGATAATTCTAGCGTACGCATAAAAGAAAAGACCAACTACTACTCGTCGCTTTCCGACTCTAACTCGGTAATGTCCTCCTCCGACGTCTCAATGTAGGCGTCAGCATACTGCTCGTCCTCAAAGTACCACCCCGGCGTTTCTCGCTTCAGTTTCAATTGAGCGGCCTGCTTCTGCGCACGCTTGTCCTCCCGATAGGTAGCTCGCTCCGTCCTCCTCGACTCCCTCTCTGCCCTCCTGTGCTTGTAGAATTGGCGCTTGTCGGTGTCAAAACCGGCGGATCTCGGGTAGGGGGTCCCGAACTGTGAGTCTAGGATCGATGGTAACAGGAGGCAGGGGACACGATGTTTACCCAGGTTCGGGCCCTCTTGATGGAGGTAATACCCTACGTCCTGCTTGATTGATATTGATGATATGAGTATTACAAGAGTTGATCTACCACGAGATCAGAGAGGCTAAACCCTAGAAGCTAGCCTATGGTATGATTGTTGTATATCTTCTATCGACTAGCATGGCCTCGGTTTATATAATGCACCAGAGGCCTAGGATAACAAGAGTCCTAGCCGAATACACCGGTGGGGAGGAGTCCTTGTCTTGATCACCAAGTCTTGCGGAATCTTCCATGTATGCGGCAGTTGTCCGAACTGGCCCATAAGTATACGGCCATGGGGGTCCTCGGCCCAATCTTAATAGATCGGGAGACGACGTGGTGAGTACCCCCTAGTCCAGGACACCGTCAGTAGCCCCCTGAACCGGTCTTCAAGTTAGGGACGCTCCTCGATTCTTCCGAATTGTTCTTCATCTTCGGTTGTCGGTCTTGAAAACTGGTTCAACAAATCTTCTCATCTTCGATCTTGAGGATCACCGAAATGCATTCGACAAGTTTATACGTCGGGTATCCGAGGAGCCCCTTTAAGTTTCCGGCCTTTATCAATGCCTTGTTATTTTTATGCCACACCTCGGGTTTGAAGTTGTTCCCGGGAGGCAGTGTCCTCTTGCGTCCGAGCTCCAACGCCGGACTGCATTCGAGGTATCTTTTGCAGCCGAGCACCAATGTCGGACTGCTTCGCCAAAATGTATCTGAACTCCAACGCCGGACTATGTCCAAGCTCCAATGCCGGACTATGTCCAAGCTCCAATGCCGGACGATATCCAAGATGTCATAGATCATCTTGGTCCAAAAAAGTCGAAGGAGTTTAGCCGAGCTTAATGCCGGAAATGCCCTCTATGGAGCTAGCCGCTAGCGCCCGAGCTTTATGCCAGACTGCTTCCGAGGTGGTGCACCACCCCGACTATGGGCCGATTTTTTGTCAATATTTTTTATTGGTGCAATTTATTCTCTGCCGAGATATATACCCAGTAGCCCTCAAGGTGTGTATCGGTCTAAAACCCGAGATGCACCTGAAGGATGACGTAAGACCGCTGATCCCAATAGCCGCTGAGACTCAGGTTGATTTGCAAAATCGGCCTGAGGATCAAGTCCTAGTTCGGCAGAATACTTCGGGACACAAAAAGCGGCGTGCTCGGTCCTCGAGACTCAGATTGGGTGCGGCCGACCAACCTGAGGATCATAATCTCCCTGGAAACTGTATTGCACTTAAAATTTTCTGCACTGGATAGGCAATGCAGTAGCACCCGAGACACTGGTCGGGTGGCAACACCAGATCAGGGGATTGATGTGCCCCTTTAATATTTGTAAATAATAAGCCCGAAGCCCAGTAGCCCCCAAGCCTTAATGCGGGCACGGGTGGCCGAATTAAGGATCGATATCCATAGTAAAATCACAAATTATATGTAATGACTCTATGTATCCAAGTATTTTACGTCATTAATGCTCGGGTCCGCATTGTACAAAAACTTTGCTGATCGACCATCAGCTTCCACCTCCTCGGCCAGTAGTTGGGGAGTGTTTGTCCTACTTTATAAAGCCTTTATGAGGGCAAATATTTACAACAAACAAGGCAATTAGGCCATGCGGTTTTATAAACAAAGGTACGCAGAGAGATATTTTATATTACTGTTTAACATAAAAAATGTCTTCCAAAGAAAATAGTCCCGCTATCGGTTCCTTTGTTTGGGTTGTCATGCTAAGCATGATCATGAAACCTCAACTCTAATGTAAGAGCAAAATATCGAGGATTTAGTTTGGGAGGCCAGTTAATAGCCCCCGGTAGTTTTCGGCGACAGTCGAGGTCAAGCCGTAAACACTTCGGCCATTGTTATGAATGGCCCATCATTTAACACAGTCATCGGATCAGTTTACGCTTATTGTGACAGTCAGTTTTCGGCTTTCTCCACTGAGGTGCTTAACCATGTGAGCTGGAAGCACAGTCGCAGTGGTTCTCCCTTTGCACGCCTAGCCGAACAAAGCGGAATGTAGGAGGCAAGCACAGGAGCCGGGCAACCCAACTATTGACCGAAGACACAATTCGAAACCAATGCATATATAGTGAGATCCGAGAATGTTTTTGCCGAATCTATATAGGTGTCCGGCATTGCACTGTTAGACTTGTGTTGTAAACACACAAATAGTTTAAAAGTGCCAAAAAGCTTAGAAAACCAAAAAACATCAGTAAAAACATGATGCCTGAACAAGATCAAGTGTTCGATGCCAATCCGAAAATTGGTCTTAGAAAAAAAAGAGTGCTTCTGTCGTGCTTTAACATGACACATCCTATCTCAAGACTTCAAGCGGGTCAGCATACGGCTTCAACCTCCTATCCCGAAGGCGGAGTACTTCTCATTAGGCCAGTTTAGCAAACTAAACTCTAGCGGCTTTGAGAGAGAAATTAGGCTCCCCGGCTAGTGACCACACACTCGTGTCGAAAAAAGGAGTGATGAATAATAATAGTAATAAAAACTTTGCAACAACTAAGAAGAAGAACACTTATTATAAAATGGCTCATATAAATTTAAGAGCCCCCAAGTGACTTGGGTAAAAAAATTATGTATAATGATTGTATGTACCGAAGTACTAATATCATATCTTTGTTCAACCGAACTTTAAACGCGTCTTAACCGACCGTCGGCTTCTACCTCTTCGATCAAGGACCGAAAAGTGTTATGTACTCCACCTGTCGAGAATATCGATAGTGTTTCCGATAACCAGGCAACCGGGCCATAAGGCTGTAACAGACAAAGCGCGCTCAGGGAACTTATGCTATATTACAGACAAAGTGTAAGAGGCATCTTTGAAGAAAATAGTACCCACACCGATACCTTTTTTCGGTGCCTATTATTACTATGAGACTTGTGCAATAGATTTTTTGTACTCATGAGTTCCGTTGTGTGCCGACCATGATTGAAAATAATAAGAGCGCTAGCTTTCGGCTTCACCCAGTCTGAGGCCAGAGCTCGAAGGACCCGGTCGTGACAATCGCAGAGGTGCTCCCTTTACTCCCTAGCCGAACAATCGGGAACGTAGGGGTAAGCACAGGAGCCAGGCAACCCAGCTTGCAAAATCGCTTAAGTCAATATGGTGCATATTGTGGCATAATACACGAACAAAGAACGAAGCCGTACAAGTATAATCATATGCAAGAGGAAAAGCTTCATAAAGGAAGCCCCCAAATAAACGGGGTATTTGAATTTGTGCGTCACAAACAAAGTTTGGACAAGGAAATTTTTTACAAGCAAAATTTTCCAAAAAAGTATAATGCTTGGTCGAACCGAACACAAGTTAAAAATTTAAAAATTTGAGCATGAAAGCAACTTAGCTGGTTAATGTGTTCAGTATTGATGACGCGGCCCGAGCTTGATGCGGGACAAGGTTCCATCCCCCAAGCTGGTCCCAAGGTGGCGGAGCAAAGAGCTCGGCACTCCGAAGTGGTGACATAGCACGGTCAATGCGGGCCGACAGAGTGATGCCGAAGTCCCTGGCATGGGGTAATGAAGTGTTGACGAAGCCTCCCGTCCAACCGAGGTGACGTGGTATGTCAGTATGCCGAGTTGACGGTACAGCCCAACCTGGATCATTTTCCTGTGCACAAAAAATAGTGCAAACCGGAGATAATAGTGATAATAATAATTAAAAAATCGTTGCATGATAAATAATTTATGCAAAGTGAGTAACAAAAGAAATATGGCCTGGCGCCGAAGTCAATGTCGATGCAGGGCATCGGCGTGATGCAGTGAAGGCGTGACAAAACCTGAATTTGCAGGGCGGTCCGGGCTCCGGATGCAACGTTCGCTGAACTATGTACGGCAACTGACCGAACCCCCACGCGACCATTTTTAATGTGGCCGCTATTTTATAGACCTGTGTACAGATGATGGAACAAACCAGAGTAATAATTCCTTAAGAAGAAATAAACCTAACAAGAAAAATTGTTAGGATTAATAGCACCTGGTTTATTTGTTGTAGCATTCCGAAGAAAAGTGACTCCCAAAATCGGGAATCGATCCGCACACCCATTGCCTGATGGGTGATAAAGCGATGGTCTGGCGATGCTAGCAAAGGTTGGCTCGACGAGGAAAAGCCCGTGGTCCAGCTAATGTGATGAAGCTGGTCGGCTAGTGACGCCGAAGTCTTCGAAGTAAGTTGATGAAGAGATGGTGAAGCCCTCGGTCTAGCCGAGGAGACGGAGCAGGTCCGTAAGAAGATGTTGCAGCTGTCATGTCAGCCGGGGTGTTGAAGCAGTTCGGCGTGATGGACATCGGCTTAAAGAAGGAACAGCGCGGCCATGCCGACGCAGGTCGTAACTTGTGACGCGGACAATGCCGGTTTGATAAAGTGACCATGCGGCGATGCCCGTGTTCCCGATCCGTGTAATCCGTGGGGCGGCGATGTTGGTGATGATTTATCCTTCGCGATGCCGAACTCTTGTTAGGCTTGCCGAGATGATGATCAAAGGAATTGAGCTCGGCTCAATAAAGCGGCGACATGTCTAGCGCTGGTCGGCAGTCGTGGAGCAATATTACCGGACTGGTTTGACACCAGCATAATGATGAAGACGACCTCAGAGGAGGCTTAAAAATTTACGAGCACGTGTTTAAAAACAACGCACAATGCCTCAGAAGAGAATTCCTCTAAAAAGGTTGTCCAATATCACGTTCATAAAGAAACATGAGTTCGGGTCGGATCGTATTCGCGCAGAAAACGAATCCGAAAATTGGTCCACTCATCGGAAGGTTTCCGGAGTTTGAACCGTCGGATCGAGCTGAAATTTGGAGGGGTGGTAGATATGGGAATTCTGCAGTATATGAACGGTTGGATCTTCCAAAGGACAACCGAGCTGGGATCTGGAGACCACGCCCTAAACTCGTCCAGATTCCCGTCAAGATTTGACAGGGCTCCGGTATATCATAGATTGTTGGAAATTCCTCCATCGGAACTCGACGAAATTTTGCATGGCTATTGTAGACTCAATTCCGCACAATTCCACCAAAGGGATCGTCAAAGCGATGCTCTAAGAGGTGGTGGCAGCGGATACAAGTTCGTTGTTTAGAAAAACAGCACGGTCGCCCGAGGGCAATGTTGACGTTGAGCCCCCGAGCTCCATGGATGGTTCCTCCATGATCTTGATAGAGATCGGAGTTGATATTGATGAAGGCCCTCGTCCGAACATGACGATCGGAGATGGAGCACGGTCCCCGGTCGAGCCAAGATGACCAGTCGAGCCAGCGACGAAGATGCCGGCATCGCAGTTGACCTGCAGACGAGCCATCGATCCTTTTGCCGATCACACAGCGGAACTCTCAATGAAAGCACCAATGTCGATGTCAAAACCGGCGGATCTCGAGTAGGGGGTCCCGAACTGTGCGTATAGGATTGATGGTAACGGGAGGCAGGGGACACGATGTTTACCCAGGTTCGGGCCCTTTTGATGGAGGTAATACCCTACGTCCTGCTTGATTGATATTGATGATATGAGTATTACAAGAGTTGATCTACCACGAGATCAGAGAGGCTAAACCCTAGAAGCTAGCCTATGGTATGATTGTTGTATATCTTCTATCGACTAGCCTGGCCTCGGTTTATATAATGCACCAGAGGCCTAGGATAACAAGAGTCCTAGCCGAATACGCCGGTGGGGAGGAGTCCTTGTCTTGATCACCAAGTCTTGTGGAATCTTCCATGTATGCGGCAGTTGTCGGAACTGGCCCATGAGTATACGGCCATGGGGGTCCTCGGCCCAATCTTAATAGATCGGGAGACGACGTGGTGAGTACCCCTTAGTTCAGGACACCGTCAGCGCTCGTCGACGATGTCCTGCGGGAAGCGTACGCGCCACACCACCATGGCTTCCACGTCCATCTCGGCGATGGCGAGGCGACCCTGCTGCCTCCGGTGGACACGACGATCCTCGTCGATGAAAAGCCGCGTGAGAGGCGCTAGATCTTGCGCCCGCTAGCTCGACACGTCAGGAAAATTCATCTCCCCACGAGGCCTCAGGAGGCGCCAGGCTGCCAGGCCGCCACGTTGTGCGCGCGGGCCGCCTCCTCTGCGGTGTCGAAGGTGCCGAGGATGAGGCTTTTCTCGCTAAAACAGATCTAGAGGAGAAGGCGCCGGAGCGGCGCTCGCGGACCCGCGAAAATCCGAAGCGCCCAGGCGCGAAACGATATGGTGGCGCAGAGGCGGCGAGGCTAGTGAGAGGGGGCGAGACGAGTGGGAGACGGATAGAGTATGGAGGGAATGCCTTCTTATAATGAGCGCCGGCCGCCACGCACACGTGAATCTTTCCCGCGCGCTGGGGCGCCAAAACCAGGGCGACGACATAGCCGCTGGCATGATCTACAGCGCGTGATCATGAAATGGATCGGCTTGTTGGGCGCACTACTGACCCAAATAAAGAACTTGACGGACGATGGGCGGGTGGCCGATCCAAACGGACAAAAAACGGACAGAAGCGCCGTCTGTTTGGGTCGGCCCGTTGGAGTTGCTGGAATTTAGTCTATTTTGGGCAGCCCAATAACTATTTCAGAAATTCCTAATAAATCCTAGAGGCCCACTTAGCCCATTTGTGCAAGGCAAGGGATACTACTAAAGTTTAGTCCCACATTGCTAGTTTAGTGGGAGTTGGACCTCCTTATAAGGGAGGTTCTTTCCCCACTTGTACGAGCACGAGAACAAGAGGGATATCCACGCGCGCTCCTCCTCCGCCACATGCCTCACCACGCCTCGCCTCGCCTTGTCATGACGCGTCGCGTTGCGGATTGCGGGAATGAGCCGAGCCGATATCTAAATTTTTGCCACGCACTACGTGTATGCGAAAGGTCACACAAAAGCTGAAAAGATTTTTGCGAAAGTGGAGTTCGAATGCGAACGGTGCAGCCCTTCGGTTGCTGCCTGTTCGCTTTGCCTCCCGTCGCTGCCCTCTCGCCTCCTTCTCTTGCGCCTATAAAAGGGAGGTCACTGCTCCGAGAGAGACGCACCAGAGCTACTCCTTCTCTCACCATCGGTTCCATCTCTGAGCTGCTGTTGTCTTCCTCATCCTGGCTTGCGGCATGCACCGCACATCAGGACAGTAGGCCTCCGAGACCGCACCTTTTGAGTCCTGTACGGGAGAAGGGTGATAAGGTTTTTGAGGAGCGCTCTGCGCGACTACTGACTTCTTCATCACGGACTCCGACCACTACTTCCCCGATGACGACTACTTTCCCGACGTCGACTACCTCAGCAACGACATGGCTGGAGAGGATGTCGACCCCAAGTCCAGTGCTTCTGCTGCTGTTGTGCCGTATGTGTTCCTCTTCTTTCTGTCAGATGTCCTACTATAGTTTCTCGTACTAGTACTTGCTCCACATGTGTTAGGTTCTACTCCATATATGCAACATGATCTAGTGTATGTCCTAGATGTGTTTAGTTCAAGTTCATATATGCAAATGCTATTTACTTTTACTCCGTCGGGTTGCATGACTTGCTTTATCGCGGCTATATTAGTCATGCTTTATCTAATATTTCTGTTAATTAAATAATTTGATAAATTGCTCATATTTCCAATAATCCAAAAACCTTATTATAGGCAATTTACCCCAAGTGATGTTGCTGCTTCCATGAGACCTCCTATGTTTGAGGGTATCCACTATAAGAGGTGGCGCGTGAGAGCAGTCTTATGGTTTCAAACTATGAGTTGTTATGACGCCACTCTCAGCAAACCTGAAGGGGAGCTTGATTCTCAACAAGCACAAACCTTTCAGAAAATGGATACTCTGTTTAAGGCTGCTCTCTTGAGTGTTCTTGGTGAGAACATAGTTGATGCTTATGCGTCAATTGATAATGGAAAAGATATGTGGGATGCACTCGAGGCCAAGTTTGGGGTCTCGGATGCTGGCACTGAGCTGTACATCATGGAGCAATTCTATGATTATAGCATGACTGAAGAGCGCTCCGTGTTTGAGCAAGCTCATGAGATACAGTCATTTGCTAGAGAACTTGAGCACTTCGGTTGTATGCTACCGGACAAGTTTGTTGCCGGAGGTATCATCACTAAGCTTCCTCCTTCATGGAGAAACTTTGTGTTGGAAATATGCCCTAGAGGCAATAATAAAATGGTTATTATTATATTTATTTGTTCATGATAATTGTCTATTGTTCATGCTATAATTGTGTTATCCGGAAATCATGATACATGTGTGAATACATAGACCACAACACATCCCTAGTGAGCCTCTAGTTGACTAGCTTGTTGATCAAAAGATAGTCATGGTTTCCTGGCTATGGACATTGGATGTCATTGATAACGGGATCACATCATTAGAAGAATGATGTGATGGACAAGACCCAATCCTAAGCTTAGCTCAAAGATCGTGTAGTTCGTTTGCTGTAGCTTTTTTGAATGTCAAGTATCATTTCCTTAGACCATGAGATTGTGCAACTCCTGGATACCGTAGGAGTGCCTTGGGTGTGCCAAACGTCACAACGTAACTGGGTGACTATAAAGGTACATTACAGGTATCTCCGAAAGTGTCTGTTGGTTGGCACGAATCGAGACTGGGATTTGTCACTCCGTATGACGGAGAGGTATCTCTAGGCCCACTCGGTAATGAATCATCATAATGAGCTCAATGTGATCAAGTGGTTGATCACAGGATCATGCATTACGGTACGAGTAAAGTGACTTGCCGGTAACGAGACTGAACAAGGTATTGGGATAACAACGATCGAGTCTCGGGCAAGTAACGTACCGATTGACAAAGGGAATTGTATACGGATTGATTGAATCCTCGATATCGTGGTTCATCTGATGAGATCATCATGGAGCTTGTGGGAGCCAACATGGGTATCCAGATCCCGCTGTTGGTTATTGACCGGAGAGGCTTCTCGGTCATGTCTGCATGTCTCCCGAACCCGTAGGGTCTACACACTTAAGGTTCGGTGACGCTAGGGTTGTAGAGATATTAGCACACGGTAACCCGAAAGTTGTTCGGAGTCCCGGATGAGATCCCGGATATCACGAGGAGTTCCGGAATGGTCCGGAGGTAAAGATTCATATATAGGAAGTCTAGTTTCGGCCATCGGGAAGGTTTCGGGGGTCACCGGTATTGTACCGGGACCACCGGAAGGGTCCCGAGGGTCCACCGGGTGGGGCCACCTATCCCGGAGGGCCCCATGGGCTGAAGTGGGAGGGGAACCAGCCCCTCGTGGGCTGGTGCGCCCCCCTTGGGCCTCCCCCTACGCCTAGGGTTCGAAACCCTAGGGGTGGGGGCGCCACCCTTGCCTTGGGGGGCAAGGCGCCCCCTTTGGCCGCTGCCCCCCCTAGGAGATTGGATCTCCTAGGGCCGGCGCCCCCCTAGGCACCCTATATATAGTGGGGGGAGGGAGGGCTGCGCACCCAAGCCCCTGGCCTCTCCCTCTCCCTCCCGTGACACTCCTCCGTCTCCCTGCGCTTGGCGAAGCCCTGCCGAGATCACCGTTGCTTCCACCACCACGCCGTCGTGCTGCTGGATCTTCATCAACCTCTCCTCCCCCCTTGCTGGATCAAGAAGGAGGAGACATCTCCCAACCGTACGTGTGTTGAACGCGGAGGTGCTGTCCGTTCGGCACTTGGTCATCGGTGATTTGGATCACGTCGAGTACGACTCCATCAACCCCGTTCTCTTGAACGCTTCCGCGCGCGATCTACAAGGGTATGTAGATGCACTCCTCTCTCCCTCGTTGCTAGATGACACCATAGATTGATCTTGGTGATGCGTAGAAAATTTTAAAATTCTACTACGTTCCCCAACAGTGGCATCATGAGCTAGGTCTATGCATAGTTACTATGCACGAGTAGAACACAAAGTAGTTGTGGGCATCGATATTGTCAATTATCTTGCCGTTACTAGTCTTATCTTGATTCGGCGGTATTGTGGGATGAAGCGCCCCGGACCAACCTTACACGTACGCTTACGTGAGACCGATTCCACCGACTAACATGCACAAGTTGCATAAGGTGGCTGGCGGGTGTCTGTCTCTCCCACTTTAGTCGGATCGGATTCGATGAACAGGGTCCTTAAGAAGGGTAAATAGAAATTGGCAATTCATGTTGTGGTTTTGGCGTAGGTAAGAAACGTTCTTGCTAGAAACCTATAGCAGCCACGCAAAAACTTGCAACAACAATTATAGGACGTCTAACTTGTTTTTGCAGCAAGTATTTTGTGATGTGATATGGCCAGAGGATGTGATGAATGATATATGTGATGTATGAGATGATCATGTTCTTGTAATAGGAATCATGACTTGCATGTCGATGAGTATGACAACCGGCAGGAGCCATAGGAGTTGTCTTTATTTATTTATGACCTGCGTGTCAACATAAACGTCATGTAATTACTTTACTTTATTGCTAAAGCGTTAGCCATAGTAGTAGAAGTAATAGATGACGAGACAACTTCAAGAAGACACGATGATGGAGATCATGGTGTCATGCCGGTGACAACGATGATCATGGAGCCCCGAAGATGGAGATCAAAAGGAGCAAATGATATTGGCCATATCATGTCACTGTTTGATTGCATGTGATGTTTATCATGTTTTACATCTTATTCGCTTAGAACGACGGTAGCTTAAATAAGATGATCCCTCGTAATAATTTCAAGAAAGTGTCCCCCCTAACTGTGTACCGTTGCGAAGGTTCGTTTTTTCGAAGCACCACGTGATGATCGGGTGTGATAGATTCTAACGTTTGAATACAACGGGTGTAAGCCAGATTTACACATGCAATACACTTAGGTTGACTTGACGAGCCTAGCATGTACAGACATGGCCTTGGAACACAGAAGACCGAAAGGTCGAGCATGAGTCATATAGAAGATACGATCAACATGAAGATGTTCACCGATGTTGACTAGTCCGTCTCACGTGATGATCGGCCACGACCTAGTTAACTCGGATCATGTTATACTTAGATGACTGGAGGGATGTCTATCTGAGTGGGAGTTCATTGAATAATTTGATTAGATGAACTTAGTCTAAAATCTTTACAATATGTCTTGTAGATCAAATGGCCAACATTGTCCTCAACTTCAACGCGTTCCTAGAGAAAACCAAGCTGAAAGACGATGGCAGCAACTATACGGACTGGGTCCGGAACCTGAGGATCATCCTCATAGCTGCCAAAAAAGATTATGTCCTAGAAGCACCGCTAGGTGACGCACCCGTCCCACAGAACCAAGACGTTATGAACGCTTGGCAGACACGTGCTGATGATTACTCCCTCGTTCAGTGCGGCATGCTTTAAAGCTTAGAACCGGGGCTCCAAAAGCGTTTTGAGAGACACGGAGCATATGAGATGTTCGAAGAGCTGAAAATGGTTTTTCAAGCTCATGCCCGGGTCGAGAGATATGAAGTCTCCGACAAGTTCTTCAGCTGTAAGATGGAGGAAAATAGTTCTGTCAGTGAGCACATACTGAAAATGTATGGGTTGCATAACCGCTTGACTCAGCTGGGAGTTAATCTCCCGGATGACGCGGTCATTGACATAATCCTTCAGTCGCTTCCACCGAGCTACAAGAGCTTTGTGATGAACTTCAATATGCAGGGGATGGAAAAGACCATTCCTGAGGTATATTCAATGCTGAAATCAGCAGAGGTAGAAGTCAAAAAGGAACATCAAGTGTTGATGGTGAATAAAACCACTAAGTTCAAGAAAGGCAAGGGTAAGAAGAACTTCAAGAAGGACGGCAAGGGAGTTGCCACGCCCGGTAAGCAAGCTTCCGGGAAGAAGCCAAAGAATGGACCCAAGCCCGAGACTGAGTGTTTTTATTGCAAGGGAAGTGGTCACTGGAAGCGGAACTGCCCCAAATACTTAGCGGACAAGAAGGCCGGCAACACTAAAGGTATATGTGATATACATGTAATTGATGTGTACCTTACCAGTACTCATAGTAGCTCCTGGGTATTTGATACCGGTGTGGTTTCTCACATTTGTAACTCAAAGCAGGAGCTGCGGAATAAGCGGAGACTGGCGAAGGACGAGGTGACGATGCGCGTCAGGAATGGTTCCAAGGTCGATGTGATCGCCGTCGGCACGCTGCCTCTACATTTACCTACGGGATTAGTTTTAAACCTCAATAATTGTTATTTAGTGCCAGCTTTGAGCATGAACATTGTATCAGGATCTCGTTTAATTAATTCGATATGGCTACTCATTTAAATCCGAAAATAATGGTTGTTCTATTTATATGAGAGATATGTTTTATGGTCATGCTCCGATGGTGAATGGTTTATTCTTAATGAATCTAGAGCGTAATGCTACGCATATTCATAGTGTGAATACCAAAAAATGTAAGGTTGATAATGATAGTCCCACATACTTGTGGCACTGTCGCCTTGGTCACATAGGTGTCAAACACATGAAGAAGCTCCATGCAGATGGACTTTTAGAGTCTCTTGATTACGAATCATTTGAAACGTGCGAACCATGCCTCATGAGTAAGATGACGAAGACTCCGTTCTCAGGAACAATGGAGCGAGCAACCAACTTATTGGAAATCATACATACTGATGTGTGCGGTCCAATCAGTGTTGAGGCTCGCGGTGGCTATCGTTATGTTCTCACCCTCACTGATGACTTGAGTAGATATGGGTATGTCTACTTAATGAAACACAAGTCTGAGACCTTTGAAAAGTTCAAGGAATTTCAGAGTGAGGTTGAGAACAACGTGACAGGAAAATCAAGTTCTTGCGATCAGATCGTGGGGAAGAATACTTGAGTCACGAATTTGGCACACACTTAAGAAAATGTGGCATAGTTTCACAACTCACGCCGCCTGGAACACCTCGGCGTAATGGTGTGTACGAACATCGTAATCATACTCTATTGGATATGGTGCCATCTATGATGTCTCTTACCGATTTACCGCTGCCATTTTGGGGCTATGCTTTAGAGACTGCCGCATTCACTTTAAATAGGGCTCCATCAAAATCCGTTGAGACGAGACCGTATGAATTATGGTTTGGGAAGAAACCTAAGCTGTCGTTTCTAAAAGTTTGGGGATGCGATGCTTATGTCAAGAAACTTCAACCTGAAAAGCTCGAACCCAAGTCGGAAAAATGCGTCTTCATAGGATACCCTAAAGAAACTGTTGGGTATACCTTCTACCTCAGATCCGAGGGCAAGATCTTTGTTGCCAAGAATGGGTCCTTTCTAGAGAAAGAGTTTCTCTCGAAAGAAATAAGTGGGAGGAAAGTAGAACTTGATGAAGTATTACCTCTTGAACCGGTAAGTGGCGCAGCTCAAGAAAATGTTCCTGAGGTGCCTGCACCGAATAGAGAGGAAGTTGATGATAATGATCATGAAACTTCAGATCAAGTTGCTACTGAACTTCGTAGGTCCACAAGGACACGTTCCGCACCAGAGTGGTACGGCAACCCTGTTTTGGAAATCATGTTGTTAGACAACGGTGAACGTTCGAACTATGAAGAAGCGATGGCGGGCCCGGATTCCGACAAATTGCTGGAAGCCATGAAATCCGAGATAGAATCCATGTATGAAAACGAAGTATGGACTTTGACTGACTTGCCCGATGATCGGCGAGCCATAGAAAATAAATGGATCTTTAAGAAGAAGACAGACGTGGATGGTAATGTGACCATCTATAAAGCTCGGCTTGTCGCTAAGGGTTATCGACAAGTTCAAGGGGTTGACTACGATGAGACTTTCTCACCTGTAGCGAAGCTGAAGTCCGTCCGAATCATGTTAGCTATTGCCGCATTCTATGATTATGAGATATGGCAAATGGACGTCAAAACGGTATTCCTTAATGGTTTCCTTAAGGAAGAATTGTATATGATGCAGCCGAAATGTTTTGTCGATCCTAAGAATGCTGACAAGGTGTGCAAGCTCCAACGCTCGATTTATGGGCTGGTGCAAGCATCTCGGAGTTGGAACATTCGTTTTGATGAGATGATCAAAGCGTTTGGGTTTATGCAGACTTATGGAGAAGCCTGCATTTACAAGAAAGTGAGTGGGAGCTCTGTAGCATTTCTCATACTGTATGTGGATGACATATTGTTGATGGGAAATGATATAGAATTCTTGGAAAGCATAAAGGCCTACTTGAACAAGTGTTTTTCAATGAAGGACCTTGGAGAAGCTGCTTATATATTAGGCATCAAGATCTATAGAGATAGATCGAGACGCCTCATTGGTCTTTCACAGAGTACGTACCTTGACAAGATATTGAAGAAGTTCAAAATGGATCAGTCAAAGAAGGGGTTCTTGCCTGTATTGCAAGGTACGAGATTGAGCACGGCTCAATGCCCGACCATGGAAGAAGATAGAGAAAAGATGAGTGTCGTCCCCTATGCCTCGGCCATAGGGTCTATCATGTATGCTATGTTGTGTACCAGACCTGATGTAAACCTTGCCGTAAGTCTGGTAGGAAGGTACCAAAGTAATCCCGGCATGGAACACTGGACAACGGTCAAGAATATCCTGAAGTACCTGAAAAGGACTAAGGAAATGTTTCTCGTTTATGGAGGTGATGAAGAGCTCGTCGTAAAGGGTTACGTCGATGCTAGCTTCGACACAGATCTGGCTGACTCTAAGTCACAAACCGGATACGTGTATATTTTGAATGGTGGGGCAGTAAGCTGGTGCAGTTGCAAGCAAAGCGTTGTGGCGGGATCTACATGTGAAGCGGAGTACATGGAAGCCTCGGAGGCAGCACAAGAAGCAGTCTGGGTGAAGGAGTTCATTACCGACCTAGGAGTCATACCCAATGTGTCGGGCCCGATGACTCTCTTCTGTGACAACACTGGAGCTATTGCCCTTGCCAAGGAGCCCAGATTTCACAGGAAGACCAGGCATATCAAGCGTCGCTTCAACTCCATTCATGAAAGTGTTCAAAATGGAGACATGGAGATTTGTAAAGTACATACGGACTTGAATGTAGCAGATCCGTTGACTAAACCTCTCCCTAGAGCAAAACATGATCAACACCAGAACTGCATGGGTGTTCGATTCATCACAATGTAACTAGAATATTGACTCTAGTGCAAGTGGGAGACTGTTGGAAATATGCCCTAGAGGCAATAATAAAATGGTTATTATTATATTTCTTTGTTCATGATAATTGTCTATTGTTCATGCTATAATTGTGTTATCCGGAAATTGTAATACATGTGTGAATACATAGACCACAACATGTCCCTAGTGAGCCTCTAGTTGACTAGCTCATTGATCAAAAGATAGTCATGGTTTCCTGACTATGGACATTGGATGTCATTGATAACGGGATCACATCATTAGAAGAATGATGTGATGGACAAGACCCAATCCTAAGCTTAGCTCAAAGATCGTGTAGTTCGTTTGTTGTAGCTTTTCTGAATGTCAAGTATCATTTCCTTAGACCATGAGATTGTGCAACTCCCGGATACCGTAGGAGTGCCTTGGGTGTGCCAAACGTCACAACGTAACTGGGTGACTATAAAGGTACATTACAGGTATCTCCGAAAGTGTCTGTTGGGTTGGCACGAATCGAGACTGGGATTTGTCACTCCGTATGACGGAGAGGTATCTCTGGGCTCACTCGGTAATGCATCATCATAATGAGCTCAATGTGATCAAGTGGTTGATCACAGGATCATGCATTATGGTACGAGTAAAGTGACTTGCCAGTAATGAGACTAAACAAGGTATTGGGATACCAACGATCGAGTCTCGGGCAAGTAACGTACCGATTGACAAAGGGAATTGTATACAGATTGATTGAATCCTCGATATCGTGGTTCATCTGATGAGATCATCGTGGAGCTTGTGGGAGCCAACATGGGTATCCAGATCGCACTGTTGGTTATTGACCGGAGAGGCTTCTCGGTCATGTCTGCATGTCTCCCGAACCCGTAGGGTCTACACACTTAAGGTTCGGTGACGCTAGGGTTGTAGAGATATTAGCACACGGTAACCCGAAAGTTGTTCGGAGTCCCGGATGAGATCTCAGACGTCACGAGGAGTTCCGGAATGGTCCGAAGGTAAAGATTCATATATAGGAAGTCCAGTTTCGGCCATCGGGAAGGTTTCGAGGGTCACCGGTATTGTACCGGGACCACCGGGTGGGGCCACCTATCCCGGAGGGCCCCATGGGATGAAGTGGGAGGGGAACCAGCCCCTAGTGGGCTGGTGCACCCCCCTTGGGCCTCCCCCTGTGCCTAGGGTTGGAAACCCTAGGGGTGGGGGCGCCACCCTTGCCTTGGGGGGCAAGGCACCCCCTTTGGCCGCCGCCCCCCCTAGGAGATTGGATCTCCTAGGGACGGCGCCCCCCCTAGGCACCCTATATATAGTGGGGGAGGGAGGGCTGCGCACCCAAGCCCCTGGCCTCTCCCTCTCCCTCCCGTGACACTCCTCCGTCTCCCTGCGCTTGGCGAAGCCCTGCCGAGATCACCGTTGCTTCCACCACCACGCCGTCGTGCTGCTGGATCTTCATCAACCTCTCCTTCCCCCTTTCTGGATCAAGAAGGCGGAGACATCTCCCAACCGTACGTGTGTTGAACGCGGAGGTGCTGTCCGTTCGGCACTTGGTCATCGGTGATTTGGATCACGTCGATTACGACTCCATCAACCCCGTTCTCTTGAACGCTTCCGCGCGTGATCTACAAGGGTATGTAGATGCACTCCTCTCTCCCTCGTTGCTAGATGACACCATAGATTGATCTTGGTGATGCGTAGAAAATTTTAAAATTCTGCTGCGTTCCCCAACACTTTGCTACCTTGCTGAAGCATAAGAGGCAGGATTTTTCCGTCCCGGATCTCATTGGCACTCTTGATGTGGAAGAAAAGGCGAGAGCAAAGGACTCACGTGCTCGAGGTATTGAGGGAGGATCTAGTGCCAATCTGTTATAGAAGAAGAACTTCCAGTCCCACAAGTTCAAGAACAAGGGCAAGTTTGATAGTAAAGCAAAGTTTGATGGAAAGAATAAGGCTGTGCAACACACGAACTTCAAGAAGAAGAATGACAAGAAGAAAGGTGCTTGTCATGTGTGTGGGGATCCTGATCATTGGGCCCCTAGTTGCCCTAATCGCTATGACAAGCCTCATCCTGGAAAAGGCGGCAAGACCGCTAATGTTGTCATTGAAGACACTGACATGAAGGATGCTGGGTATGGTATATTTCCCACTATTCTTTCAGTATGTCATTCTCCTGATTGGTTGATTGACACGGGTGCTAATGTGCATGTATGCGGTGATATTTCCATGTTCTCGTCTTATCAGACCGCAGGGACTTCAACCGTGCTGATGGGCAACGGTTCAAGTGCTTCTGTTCGTGGTGTTGGTACGGTCAATCTGAAGTTTACTTCGGGGAAGATCGTGTGGCTGAAGAACGTGCATTATGTCCCCTCCGTCAATAAAAATCTTGTTAGCGGATCTCTTCTGTGTAGAGATGGCTACAAGCTTGTCTTTGAGTCCAATAAATTTGTAATATCCAATTATGGAACCTTTGTTGATAAAGGCTATGAGTCAGGAGGTTTGTTTCGTTTATCCTTATCAGACGTTTGCAATAAAGTTGTTAATCATATTTGCAACAATAGTGAATCAAATGTGTGGCATTCATGTCTTTGTCATGTTAACTTTGGTTGCATGTCGCGACTAGCGAAGTTGAACTTAATTCCTAGTTTC
Organism: Triticum aestivum; assembly: GCF_018294505.1. Lineage (NCBI taxonomy): Eukaryota > Viridiplantae > Streptophyta > Magnoliopsida > Poales > Poaceae > Triticum > Triticum aestivum. The sequence goes on from NC_057809.1 coordinate 35,344,440, forward strand.
ACCACTGTCAAGGGATCTAAGTGTCAAGTGTGTGTGCAAGCTAAGCAACCTCGTAAGTCTCACACGACTGCAGAAACGAGAAATCTTGCACCACTAGAGCTCATACATTCAGATCTATGTGAAATGAATGGTGTTTTGACAAAAGGTGGAAAGAAATATTTCATGACGTTAATTGACGACTCCACTAGATACTGCCATGTGTATCTTCTGAAATCTAAGGATGAGGCTTTGAACTTTTTCAAGATCTATAAAGCTGAAGTGGAAAACCAACTTGATCGAAAAATCAAGAGGCTTAGGTCCGACCGTGGTGGAGAGTATTTTTCCAATGATTTTATGCTTTTTGTGCGGAACAAGGTATAATCCATGAGATGACGCCTCCCTATTCACCTCAGTCAAATGGGGTAGCCGAAAGAAAGAACCGTACTCTAACTGATTTGGTTAACGCCATGTTAGACACATCGGGTCTCTCCAAGGCATGGTGGGGGGAGGCGATATTGACGGCATGTCATGTTCTAAACCGAGTTCCCACAAAGAACAAAGAGATAGCTTCATTCGAGGAATGGAAGAAGAAAAAGTTAAAACTCTCTTATCTACAAACATGGGGTTGTTTGGCGAAAGTCAATGTTCCAATTCCAAAGAAGGGGAAGCTTGGACCAAAGACTGTGGATTGTGTTTTCCTGGGATATGCTTTTCATAGCATTGGCTATAGATTCTTGGTTGTAAAATCTGAGGTACCTGACATGCATGTCGGTACGATCATGGAGTCGAATGATGCAACTTTCTTTGAAGATATCTTTCCCATGAAGGATATGGTTACCTCATCTAATCAGGAGATGCCTAGTTCATCGAATCAGAAACCAGTTACAATTATCGAACCTACAATTTCGATGGAACACTTTGAAAGTACTGTGGAGGAGAACAATGAAGTTCCTATTAGGAGCAAGAGACAGAGGACTGTAAAGTCTTTTGGTGATGATTTTCTTGTGTACCTCATAGATGACACTCCCAGTTCTATTTCAGAGGCCTATGCATCTGAAGATGGTGACTACTAGAAGAAAGCGGTTCGTAGCGAGATGGATTCCATCTTGGCGAATGAAACTTGGGAGATAACTGATCGTCCTTATGGGTGCAAACCTATAGGATGCAAATGGGTATTCAAGAAGAAGCTTAGGCCTGATGGTACTACTGAAAAGTACAAGGCTCGGCTCGTGGCTAAGGGATATACCCAAAAGGAAGGTGAAGACTTCTTTGATACTTACTCACATGTGGCTCGACTGACCACTATTTGAGTTCTACTTTCACTAGCTTCCTCGCATGGTCTTCTCGTTCATCAAATGGATGTTAAGACTGCTTTCCTAAATGGAGAGTTGGACGAGGAAATCTATATGGAACAATCAGATGGGTTTGTACTAGATGGTCAGGAAGGAAAAGTGTGCAAATTGCTGAAGTCTTTGTATGGACTCAAGCAAGCACCTAAACAGTGGCATGAGAAGTTTGAAAGAACTTTAACAGCCGCAGGCTTTGTTGTAAACGAAGCTGACAAATGTGTGTACTATCGCCATGGTGGGGGCGAGGGAGTTATCATTTGCTTGTATGTTGACGGCATACTGATTTTTGGAACAAATCTGAATGTTATTAAAGAGGTCAAGAATTTCCTATCTCGCTGTTTTGAGATGAAGGATTTAGGAATGGCTGATGTCATTCTGAACATTAAGTTGTTGAGAGACGATGATGGTGGGATTACATTGCTTCAATCTCACTATGTGGAAAAGATCTTGAGTCGCTTTGGCTATAGTGACTGCAAGCCCTCTCCAACACTTTATGATGCAAGTGTGTTATTTCGAAAGAATCAAAGAATTGCTAGAGACCAATTGAAGTATTCTCATATTATTGGCTCGCTTATGTACTTAGCCAGTGCTACAAGACCTGACATCTCTTTTCCTGTTAGCAAACTGAGTCGGTTTGTCTCAAAACCAGGAGATGTGCATTGGAAAGCTCTAGAAAGAGTTTTGCGTTATTTGAAAGGCACTACGAATTATGGAATTCACTACACCGGGCACCCAAAGGTGCTTGAATGGTATAGTGACTCAAACTGGATCTCAGATGCTGATGAGGTAAAGGCCACGAGCGGTTATGTATTCACTCATGGAGGTGGCGTTGTTTCTTCGAAGTCTTGCAAGCAGACCATCTCAACGAGGTCAACAATGGAAGCAAAACTCACAGCACTAGATACAGCTACGGTCAAAGCAGATTGGCTTCGTCGGCTCTTGAATGACTTGCCGGTTGTTGAGAAACCTGTACTGGGTATCCTTATGAACTGCGACAATCAAACTGTGATCACGAAAGTGAGAAGCTCAAAGGATAACATGAAGTCATCAAAACACGTTCAGAGAAGGTTAAAGCCTGTCAGGAAAATGAAAAACTCCGGAGTTATTGCATTGGATTATATCCAAACGTCTAAAAATCTGGCAGATCCTTTTACTAACGGTCTATCATGTAATGTGATAGATAATGCATCGAGGGAGATGGGTATGAGACCCACAATATGAGTTGTTCACAGTGGTAACCTATTCTTTGTGATCGGAGATCCCGTGAATTAGATATGGAAAACAAGTTGTTGGTCAACTGAGAGGAGAGTATCCTTACTATTCACAATACCACTCCATGAAGATGCAATACTCTTCTAATCTGCATGGCAGGTTGATGTATATCTTAATGTGTTCTAAGTGGCTTATTTAAGCAGAGATGTTATCCAGCAGAACAATTTTTTAAAGAACACACTTATATGAGTCTGATTGTCAAACGTCGTAATCTATGAGAGTAGGGTTCTCTCTAGTAAACTCATGAAAGGTCACGGAGTATGACGCATAAGCTCCACCCGTGGGGAAGACCCACGGTAGCCACGTATCGGTCAAGGCTTTATGTGAAGCTAGATTCGCAGAAAACTTGCAGTTCAAGGCCCAGTCCACTGTTCAAGTTGCTTACTAGTGTAGCATAGAGTTCTAGGTGGAAGTTCAACTTAACAGTCTTCACTGCAGTACCGGATATAAAACAGTGTTTTGGAACCAAAGGGAAATTTCTGTGTGCCTCTGGGATCTGGTGGGGGATTGCTGGAATTTAGTCTATTTTCGGCAGCCCAATAACTATTTCAGAAATTCCTAATAAATCTTAGAGGCCCACTTAGCCCATTTGTGCAAGGCAAGAGATACTACTAAAGTTTAGTCCCACATTGCTAGTTTAGTGGGAGTTGGACCTCCTTATAAGGGAGGTTCTTTCCCCACTTGTACGAGCATGAGAACAAGATGGATATCCACGCGCGCTCCTTCTCCGCCCGCCTCGCCACGCCACGACGCGCCGCGCCGCGCCGCGGGTTGCGGGTTGCGGGAATGAGCCGAGCCGATATCTAAATTTTTGCCACGCACTACGGGTATATGAAAGGTCGCACGGAAGTTGAAAAAATGTTTGCGAAAGTGGAGTTCGAATGTGAACGGTGCAGCCCTTCGACTGCTGGTTGTTCGCTTCGCCTCCCGTCGCTGCCCTCTCGCCTCCTTCTCTTGCGCCTATAAAAGGGAGGTCGCTCCTCCTAGAGAGACGCATCAGAACTACTCCTTCCCTCGTCATCGGTTCCATCTCTGAGCTGCTGCTGTCTTCCTCATCCAGGCTTGCGGCGTGCACCGCATGTCGGGACAGTAGGCCTTCGAGACCGCACCTTTTGAGTCCTGTACGGGAGAAGGGTGATAAGGTTTTTGGGGAGCGCTCTGCGCGACTACTGGCTTCTTCATCACGGACTCCGACGACTACTTCCGCGACGACGACTACGTTCCCGACGTCGACTACCTCAGCAACGACATGGCTGGAGAGGATGTCGACCCCATGTCCAGTGCTTCTGCTGATGCTGTCTCGTATGTGTTCCTCTTCTTTCTGTCAGATGTCCTGCCACAATTTTTTGTACTAGTACTTGCTCTACATGTGTTAGGTTCTACTCCATATGTGCAACATGATCTAGTGTCTGTCCTAGATGTGTTCAGTTCAAGTTCATATATGCAAATGCTATTTACTTTTTCTCCGTCGGGTTGTATGACTTGCTTTATCGCGGCTATATTAGTCATGCTTTATCTAATATTTCTATTAATAAAATCATTTGGTAAATTGCTCATATTTCCAACCGGAGTTGCTCTTAGCCTCTGCATAAGTACAATCTGTCAAAGCGAGCATTTTTGCTCTCTGACTGACATGCACAGTTTCGCTTGCAAGTCGGCAAACGGCGCGGTCGAAACATACAAAGCGCAGGCGTGTTTCTAGCTCAAAACAGTAACTAAACTCCAAGGAGAGAAGTGGCCAAGCCACTTGCTGAAGAACGGCAAACAGTGCCATGTTGTGCTGCGGACATGTGCAGCTGCATGCCTTGTTTGCGGGACTAACCCACGTAATCCGCAACGGCCACATGATCAATGATCAACCAATGGTTGCTACAATTCCACCGAATGTCATGCGGTCGTTGCAATCTATCAACGGGGCTCATCGAGCTCAAGTTGCCACGTTGATGTGATCTTTTTCCTGTTGAGATGCCAAGTTGATGTGATCTGACCTTGGATATGCTTCCGTATACGTAACTTTTTTCTCTGTGGCATGATGGTTGATGGCCTTTATCTGTTCCGTAAGCTTGGTGACCCAGCATCTACTTTTTTTTTCTCTTCCTCTATTTAGAACCCTCTGGATTTTGGTCAATTATAGACCGGGCATCAATAAAACGTGACTCTTGTCTAAAGAAAAGAACAGAGACATAGGAAAATAGAAGTTTTCAAGTGATACAAATATATAATATGCATTGGATGCCATATGCTACAAAGAAACGGCAGCGATAAAATGTGTCTTTGTCTAAAGAAATAGGAAGACGTATGAAAGTTTAATTCAAAAATCGGACTATATTTTTCTTCTGTTTTTTAGTTTCAAAATGATATTCAATGTTACATCATAATAGTCTCCAATATTTATGTATATTCCTATCGTTTGATATAAAATCGGATGGACGTGGCAACCCACCCCATCATGGTCTAGTAGTATGTGCTAAAATCATAGAGTAGTATCACTTTCGGTATGCGTGTTATCTTTATCGGGTTCTATTTGGAATCGTCTGGCTCACGGGTGGACAGACCCAACATGCAACTTTTTTTAGAAAAACTATTCTACTTCGTACTAAAGTTGTATTAAAGCTACAGCAATTAATTTGGATCGGAGATAGTATTAAGTATTCAAAGATTGGGATCTCGTCCGCTGTTACATGTAAAACACAATCCGATGGCGCATGGCGTCATTCCTGACATATTTCATCTCATATTGCAAGCTTAGCTAAAATATGAGCAACTTGATTCCTCCAGCTGACTTTGCAATATTGCATGCATCAATACCTCAATATCTTCCATGACTGGCCCCGCCACGGAGAGGTTTTCACTTGGGTCCTTAAGTATACACACCAACTCATTGAAGTCAAGTTCGACGTGGAGTTTTTGAACCCCAAGGGCGTTGGCGACCAGCAACTTGACGATCGGCGGCTTCGTGACTTTTATGATTTCCCAACTCGACCAAGGGAGTATATATATTAGTTAGCGACATGCTTATGATATCATGAAAAATTTAGACCTATTCCACTAGGAAATGACGCATTCAGCTTTGCATCATTTCCTCACGTGACATGATTGTCATATAAAATGTGCTCCAATGAATAAGGCTCTGAGTATCTCTAGGATGATCCAAAATTTTAATATTTCAAAGATAAATCGGAGTGTCAATGGAATGGCACATGAGATTGCTAAGTTTAGCTTTATTACTTGGTTCGGTGGGATTCTTATTAATTCTGTTCCGCCCTGCGTGGTGTATGCTATAAAGAATCATTGTAATAACATTTGTTTGGATTAATTGATATATGCGGGTTTTTTTAAATGATGTGATTCACGTGGCTCCCCGCCACCCTTTGGTTTGTATAGAATTTACTAAATATATACAACTTCAATCATTTACCAATACTCCAAGTGGGGAATCGACACGGATAAGGAGTAAAATTTCATTTTCATGTCCATTCGGTGATGCATTTTTACGTATAGCATTCCTATGACTCTAGAAGAATAGGCGGGCGAGGTTCCGACAACTTGCGGGCCGTCGGTTTCAGTATATATGCGCTCATTCTTTCTCGGATTCCATCTGGATGACCTGTCACGCGTAGACATGCTCAACATGCCACTTGCTTTGTTCCATGGGGCAGCGGCGTTCGTGGAAAGAGAGGCCAGCAAGTAAAGTGTTTCCTTCTGTTGAGGCAGTTGAGTTAGTTTATGAAAATGGCTGCATACATGCTCGCAGCGGAAAGTTAGAAATCGTCATGTTGGAGACGGAAAGCTATTTAATTTGAGATGAAAATCACATGAGCCACCCAAGAGCAGCAGTGCCCTTTCAAAAGACTGGAACGACAACTCAAGAAAGAAAGAAAAGAAAAAGATAATTTAGAACGAAAACCACGTGAACCTACTATAAAATCGAACGAAATATAAAAGATTCCATGATAGAGGGAAAAGACATGCCGTAATGAGCTTGAGCCGCGAGACGCAAAAGCGATGTTGCGACAGTGGAGAAAGGGAAATGCATATAGCTCGTGAGGCCCACGGCTAGAAATAGGAAACTCCGACCTTGTTGGATCCATCGCGCTTTCGCGGGCATGGCAATCGGACGCCTGCCAATTAGGGCATGTACAACGGAGGCATCACCCTGATACTATCTTAGCTCTTAAACTAATCAAAAAATAATGAAGCCATCATTTTAGAAAAATTAGGTCCAACAGAGACCACACTATGTGGCGGACCTACTGTCCTTCACATGCATAGCATTGTTTTTCTGCTTTCGATCTCTATCCCTCTCTTGCATGCATCAGCGCAGCATGTCTTTTCTTCCTTTCGTTGCTTTTCACATCTGAAGAGGTTGGCTTTTCTGCAGGATGTAGCTTTAGCCTGCAAGCAGCACGTTGCGTCAATTTGGACCATCCAAACCTAGGTGGCAGTTGAAGCACCCATCCACCATGTAGCGTTGTTGGATCCATCGGGCTTTCCACGGGCATGGCGATCGGCCGCCAATTAGATTAACCGTGCCATGGGCTGATTTACCACAATCTGTCAAAATGAGCAGATTTTCGCTTTCGTGGAGACACGCGGACGCAGGTCGGCAAACGGCGCGGTCGAAACAAACAAGCACGGGCCGGGTCGCCTCCTCGCAGTCACAGCAAGCACCTACACTACGCTACACTACACTACACTAGGCGCGTGTTTCTGGCTCAAACAGTAACTAGACTCCAAAGCAGACAAGTATTGTACACTGGTCGCTCTGTATCAAAATATAATACCGAGGGAGCACTAGTACTAGCGAAGCGACTTGCTGAAGAACGGCAAATGGTACCACCAGCCGAGGGCTCGTGCTGGTGAGCCTGTACAGCTGCATGCTTTGGAGTGATCTGCAACGACCACTCAAGTGGTCGCCACAGTACGCACGGAATGCCATGCTGTCGTTAGGCCGGTCAAAAACCATTTGCATGCCCAGAGCATCTACAGTTGACTTGGCAAATCCAGTCACCTATACACTCTTGGGCGCGTCCGCATACAGCACCCTCTGCCCCCTCATATTTTGTGCCCCATATCCACATATCAAAAATTCGAACTCTCAAATTCATGCGTGTTGATCATACAAGTCAATGTCGCACATAAATAACAAATGTTGATACTACCAAAAATCCATGCACGTCGATCATTTGATCAAGCTCCGTCGGTCCATACTCATCAAAGTTTGAGGCTAGTTGTAATCTGAGCTAAGCTCTGTTGTGCCTTTCTCTGTCCCTCTGTGCCCATGATGGCCTTTACCTGGTTTGAGTGTGCTTCGTCAGCCAGTGACCCCATCACTTATTCTTTCCCGTTTTGAACTCGCTCCACTTTGGTCTGTTCTAGACCGGGCATCAACAAAAGGTTTTCTTCAGTGCAAAAAGAAAAAGAAGGTTTGCCTTGTTTTGTCTTAAACAAAGCAAGACAAACGGAAAGTGTAATTCAGATTTGGACTGCATT
>NC_057809.1:35352881-35379753 GCF_018294505.1 Triticum aestivum
CTGGACAAATCAAGGTGGTCAATCTTGTCGGAGCTAATTGGCATTTAGTGTTGCACTTTTCTTGAATTGGAGGAAGTATTTTTTTGCCACATACTCGTATATGGCAGATAATTAGAGAGGAACATATTCATGGGGGTGGGGGATGCTAGTGGCCCTTGTATCCCTACATGATGTTTGCAAAATCTGAGCATTGCCAAACATAAAGACTACAAAATGGAATTTGAGCATCAATATGGTTCGCGGTGGCGGCGAGGGGATGGGCAAGGCTCAGAATATATCAACTCGGTGTGGAAGGAAATGTGGAATCTGAAGGTTCCTGTGTAGATAAAACACTTTGGTTGGAAAGTCCTGCACGGTTCCCTACCTTGCCTTGGTGTATTGGCAAATCGACATATCCCATGCACGGGACAATTCCCAGTCTGCTCAGTTGGAGTAGAAGATATACAACACTGCCTGTTTAACTGCTCGCGAGCAAGATCGGTTTGGGAACAACTTGGCTTGGCGCAAAGTGTGCAAGAGGCGATGGCTCAGGACAGATCAGGTTCTATCACAATGGAAATCCTGTCGAAGCTTCAGGGTAATGACCATGAACTACCAAGGGCAGAACTTGCACTAATGGCGGCCTGGTACATTTGGTGGCAGCGACGGCAGATTGCCAAAGGTATTGAGGTCCAAGATCCGTCGAGAACGGCTCTAGCAATTAGAGTTCTGACAACGAATTACTTGCGATCAGTGTCTCCCAAGGGCACATCAAGGACAGTTGATCATATTTGGAAGAAGCCAAACCGGGGGATAGTGAAGATTAATGTTGATGCTGCGTTCCAATATGAAACACTCTCGGGAGCGAGTGGGGCTGTGGCCCGGGATGATCGAGGAGATTTTATAGCAGCAGCAAATTGGTTCTTTCCAGTAGTAACAGGGGTGGACAGCGCTGAACTAATGGCGATCAGGAATGGTCTCTACCTAGCAGCCAATATTGGGTGCAGCACTGTTGTTCTGGAGTCAGATTCTTCATTTGTGGTGGACTCAATGAACCAAATCTACGATTATATGGGGCCGGATATAGCTATCATCATGGAGTGTAAGCAACTAATGACTGACTTCGCGTCAGTATCATTCAATCACTGCTATAGAGAAGCTAAGCAAGTGGCGGATGAACTAGCAAATAACTCTTTCATGAAAAGGGTTTCTGGGTTTTGGGACGTACTCCCTGACTTTATTTCCAATCTCATTGTAAACGACATGTCTATTATTTGAGAAATAAAGTCTTATTTGCGGTCAAAAAAAAGACTACAAAATGGATATTGTATTTATTTTTTGTACAATGCTAAAAAATATTGGCCTTGTCTATAGTCAAACTTCTTACTTTGCATATTGGCATTGTCCATAGGTCAAACCTCACGAAATTTGACCAATTTTATACTAAAAAATATTAAGCTATATACTTCTTACTCCATGGAGCTCGTTTTGCAAACAAAATTTTAAATATATTTAAAACTTTCAAAAAATGTCAAAACAAATTCTGCAAATGCATATGGATATTCTTCAAAAAAATATTTAAACTTTTTTCAGATTTTTTCGAGATGTGGAAAAGGTTTTTTTTGCTGAAAAAAATAAAGAGCTCAATGGAGCTTCGCCTCTGCAAGCCCCTTTCGTACCCCCGCTCTCTCTCTCTCTCTCTCTCTCTATCTCTATCTCTCTGCGCCATGATGGCATTTACCTGTTTTGAGTGTGCTCCGTCGGCCAATGACCCTATGATGGCCTTTTCCGTTTCGTTTCCGTTTTGAACTCATTGCACTTTGGAATTTTGTAGGCCGGGCATCATTAAAAGGTTTACTTCAGTGCAATAAAAATAAAATAAAAAGTTTATTTTGTCTTAGAGAAAGCAAGACATATGAACATTGTGATTTAGATTCGGACGGCATTTAAACAAATAGAGAGAAGCAAATCCATCGGTAGACAAATCAAAGTGATCAATGTTGTTGAAGTTAATTACTACCTCCGACATGGTTTATTAGTCCCCTTTGTATTATGTGCCAAATTTTGACCTTAAATTTAACTAATAATATGTTAATGCATGTCATAAAAACATATCATCAGAAACTATGTTCAAATGTGAATCAAACGATATAATTTTTTATGACATGCATTAATCTTTTGTTAGTTAAATCTCTAGTCAAGATTTGGCACAAAACACGAAGGGGACCAATAAACCTGGACGGAGCCACAGAGGTAGTAGCATTTAATGTCGCACTTTTATATATTTTTGCCATACATATAGCAGATAATTAGAGGGGATCATATTCATGGGGGTGGGGGAGGCTAGTGACACTTGTACCCCACATGATGTTTGCAAATGTTTTTGTTTTGCTTTTATGATGTTTGCAAATGTTTTTTTCGCTTTTATGATGTTTGGAAATCTGAACATTGTCAAACAAGACTACAAAATGGATGTTGTATTTCCCCGCAAAAAATGGATGTTGTATTTGTTTTTAGTATGACATATATGTTATTTATTACTACTCCTTCCGTTCCAAGTTACTCGTCGCAGAAATTGATATATTTAGAACTAAAATACATATAGATACATCCATACTCGCGACAAATAATTCGGAACGGAGAGAGTACATATTAAATGGTACATCCAGGCTGACGGACCCTACAACACTAACTACAGTAAATATAACTTGAGCTCGTGTTGCCTAGTTGAAGATCCGCACAGATTTATTTTTTACTTCGCATATTAGCATTGTCTTAAGTCAAACTTCATGAAGTTTGAGCTACTTTATTCTGAAAAAAATATTAATCTATATAAGTGAATAAAATATGAAAATACATTCAATGACAGATCTAATGATATTTATTTGATCTATCTTAGCCTCCCGAGAAAAAAAAAGTAAATGACACTAAAAAGTACTTAATTTCATTTACTAGGTGTCGAGACCGTTAATGTATCAATAATGAAACAAGCATGCACAAATTCACCATCTAAAAAATACCAGTTCATGTAAAATGTGCAATTCTTAAAATTCCATACTGCTACTAAATTTTGAGCTCTCGTTTTTAATTCCTGGATCTTAAATTTGGAACTTCATGTTTGTAAACAAAAAAAAATGTAAGTTTACCATTAATTCACAGATCATGATGTTGCCACAGAGCAAAAGGACCAGAGTGTAAAATGGAGAGCAAGTGGGCATAAAAAAGCCATGCCCAATCTAACCAGAATATATCTGCGAGAGGGACTGTTTAGCAGCCATTGTCATGACATGCCGACCGCTGTCACCTAATAAAACAAATGGAATTGAACAAATTTGATAAAGCCTCCGCGTCTCACCGCAGATCCCCATACATCCATCGCAGAAAAACAGTACAGTAATCCCCACTATACATCCATCCGATCCCATCCTTCTGTCCCCAAGGCCCAAACCTCGGGCCGTCTTCCTCCTCCTCCTCATCTTCTTCTACAGGAGCGGCGGGCGGATCTACAGTCTCCGGAGCTCCGGGGGAGGAAGGAAGGAAAATATCCGCGAAAGAAAGAGACTGATGAGCCAAAGCGTGACGACGGCACGCCTCCGCTCACCTAACCAGACCCCTCCTTAAACAAAGCCTCCCCGTCTCACATCACACCCGCCTGCCTCTTATCGCCTCCCACCTCACTCCCTCTCCCCTCCTCTCCCCCCCTGTCTGCCGCCATGGCCCAAGCTTGGGCCTTCCTCCTCCCGGTGCTCGTCTTCGGCTCCTACGTGACCAGCCTCTTCTTCCCCAGCTATATATCCGGCCCCCTCTGCGGCGGCGATGGGGGAGGCAGATCCTTGTTCCTCTGCGCGCAGGCTCCCAAGGACCAGGACCCATCTCCTGCTGTCAGCACCATGTACAAGACCGCCTTCCACTTCCAGCCCGCCAAGAACTGGATGAACGGTATACGCTGATTTCTTCTCTGAATTTCCCCCCTTTTTGAGCTTGCTCTGTGATTTCTTTTCCTTTTTAAGCTTCCTCTCTGCTTTGGGCCGTCTGTTGACTCTTTGTTCGTGGCAAGGGCCAATCGGGGAGCCCCTCTGATCTGGTGTGCTTTTCTTGTTCGTGGTCCAACAGAAAGCAGGCGATCAGATTGGTTACTGTTTCTTTTCTCCCAACTTGGGCAGTACCCGATCTTAATTTTGCCTGCCAGTATATTAAAACTTATGCTCCACGTGTTAAAATATGCAGTGCATATTTTTGTGTCAACAAAAAGTTTTAGGCGGCTGAAAGGGTTGGTGGCTAGCTACCTCATTGCTTCTGCAAGTCGGTCGTTGCTGAATGATGCTCGGTGTGAGGGCGCTGCAGATAGATTTTGAGTATAGGCATACTCTGCAGATGCTTGAGCAAAACACAAGTACTCCCTCCATTCCAAATTACTCGTCGTGGTTTTAGTTCAAATTTGGAACGAGTAATTTGGAACGGAGGGAGTAGTATCCATTGCAGAAATGGTGAACTAATTTCAGAGCAAGTGTTATGTACCTTCTCACCAAAGTGTATGCCACTTCCATGCTGGTATTGTCTGAAACTGTCCGTGTTTGCTCCACTGTTAGTGTCTTTACTTTTGGTCAGAAATCATTCAGTTAGGAAACACAGAAGCATCCATTGCACAAATGGTGAATTATTGCCAGAGGAAGTGCTAGTATGCGCCTTGTCACCAAGGTGTATGACATTTCAATGGTAGCGTTGTCTGAAAATGTCCATGTTTGCTCCACTGTCAGTGTTACTTTTGATCAGAAAGCATTCAGTTAGGCAAACTAAACAGATCTGTTATACTCATATAGTACGACACAAGGGAAGCACTGACCTGTTGATTCCTGTTTGTGGCAAGGCCAATCAGAGAGCCTCTATGATTGGGTGTGCTTTTCTTCTTATTGGTCTAAAAAAAGCAAGTGATCTCAACTGTTATGTCTTCCCCTGCTGGAGAAGCTAAGTCAAATCTAGTAGCTGATCTTAATTTTGTGTACTAATATTCCACGTGTAAAAATATGTAGTATATTCTTGGCAGCAGCATCGTTGCAAAACTGTTTTTATGTAAAAAATAATTAGACAAGGGATAAGGTCGGTAGCCAGCTCATTGCTTGTTCAGGTCTGTTGCTGAATGCTGCAAACAGTAGGTGCTCAGTGTAAGGGCGCTGCAGTTAGATTTTGAGTGGTCCTGCCATAATATGATGATAGCCACATATTATTTTGATGCTTGCACAAAACAGGATTATTCATTGAATTACTTTCATAGATAGTGTACCTTCTCACCAAGGTGCATGCCACCTGAAAATGTCCACATTTGCTCCACTGTTAGTGCTGTTTTTGGTCAGAAAGCGTTCAGTTAGGCATGTCGCTTTTATCGTCCATACCAGGCCAAACTACAACACCATAAATTATGTGTTGGAAAAATATTGGGCATGTCTGTTATATACCCATACAGAAGTAATGAAGTACTGGCCTGTTTTGGAATCTAGATTATCTTTGGTCCATATCCTATTAATTGTGCATCTGTTGCAAGTCACTGACGTTCTCTTACCTTTTTCAAACATCTGATGGATTGGTGAAATCTACGACAATACAAAAGATCCATCTGGTATGAATATCTCAGGCACAGAAACTTCTAAATAAAAAGGAGAAGAAATTGAAGCATTCTACAACTCATACTGCCTTTATACAACTTTCAGGACCAATGTACTTCAATGGCTTCTACCATGAATTCTACCAGTACAACCTGAACGGCCCCATTTTTGGTGACATAGTTTGGGGCCATTCGGTTTCAACAGACCTCGTCAACTGGATCGGGCTTGAACCCGCGTTAGTGCGGGATACCCCAAGTGACATAGACGGTTGCTGGACCGGCTCGGTCACCATTCTGCCAGGTGGTAAACCAGTCATCATATACACTGGTGGCGACAAAGATCAACATCAGGCACAAAACATCGCGTTCCCCAAAAACCGGTCTGACCCATACCTGAGGGAATGGATCAAAGCAGCCAATAACCCGGTGCTCCGACCGGACGAACCAGGGATGAACTCGATCGAGTTCAGGGATCCGACAACCGGTTGGATCGGACCGGACGGACTGTGGAGGATGGCAGTTGGTGGTGAGCTGAACGGCTACAGTGCTGCACTTTTGTACAAGAGTGAAGACTTTCTGAACTGGACAAAAGTTGATCACCCACTGTATTCACATAATGGATCCAATATGTGGGAGTGTCCGGATTTCTTTGCGGTATTGCCGGGCAATAATGCTGGACTGGATCTGTCCGCAGCGATTCCACAAGGCGCCAAGCATGCCCTCAAAATGAGCGTGGATTCAGTTGACAAGTACATGATCGGGGTGTATGATCTCCAACGTGATGCCTTTGTGCCAGATAATGTCGTAGATGACCGTCGGCTGTGGCTGAGAATAGATTATGGCACTTTCTATGCTTCAAAATCATTCTTTGACTCGAACAAGAACAGGAGGATCATATGGGGTTGGTCTAGGGAGACAGATAGTCCTTCAGATGACCTTGAAAAAGGTTGGGCAGGACTCCATGTAAGAAAATCTCCCCCTAATTGGCCGTGCTTCATGTTGAAATAATGATTTAACTGATTTAGTAAATGACTAGCATTTTTAACCTCAGTTTTTATTACGTTTAGACAATCCCCAGGACCATTTGGTTAGCCGACAATGGCAAGCAGTTGTTACAATGGCCAGTTGAGGAGATTGAGTCCCTTCGAACAAATGAAATCAGCCATCAAGGAATAGAGCTCAACAAGGGAGATCTATTTGAGATCAAGGAAGTTGACGCTTTTCAGGTAGTTTCCTTTTCACAGACATGCTTACTTGGTCTTCCGAAGAACCCTTTTTTACTTCAAAAACGTGTTATGCCAGTAAAAGCTGTAGGGTCTTCTGATAATAACTAAATATGGATATTGGATAGTACTACCTCTGTAACTAAATATAAGACAACTTATATTTAGTAGTTACAGAGGTAGTACATTTTTGGCAACAAAAAGATAGGCATACATACTTAAGCTTTTGTGTGTTTTGTATTTTTCAGAGAAGCTGTAGCTAATTAGGCACACATTTTCTTGAAACAGGCTGATGTAGAGATAGGTTTCGAGCTGGCGTCCATCGATGACGCCGATCCTTTTGATCCTTCCTGGCTTTTGGACCCCGAGAAGCATTGTGGGGAAGCGGGTGCATCAGTTCCTGGTGGTATAGGTCCATTTGGACTTGTCATTCTGGCCTCCGACAACATGGACGAGCACACTGAGGTGTATTTCAGAGTCTACAAGTCACAGGAAAAGTACATGGTACTCATGTGCTCTGATCTAAGAAGGTCAGTGATTATGTCGTTTGCCTTAATTTTGGTTAGTCTTCTCCATAAACGTCTGAAAACTAAATTGAAATATCTTCTTTTGTTTGCACAGGTCTTCCCTGAGACCAGATCTGGAGAAACCAGCCTATGGAGGCTTCTTTGAATTTGATCTTGAAAAGGAAAGGAAGATATCACTCAGAACTCTGGTAAGCTGAGCTGGGAGGCTCTGCCATTTCCCCTGTTATTCATTTCCTACATGTCAGAATTGAAAATGGATGGGTGGATGCTGCCTTGCAGATTGACCGGTCGGCGGTGGAGAGCTTCGGCGGCGGTGGCAGGGTTTGCATCACATCCAGAGTTTATCCGGCGGTGCTCGCCGACGTCGGCAGGGCCCACATTTACGCTTTCAACAATGGAAGTGCCACGGTCAGGGTGCCACAGCTCAGCGCATGGACCATGAGGAAGGCACAAGTGAATGTGGAGAAGGGCTGGAGTGCTATTTAAAAGAGAGGATCAAATTGATTTTCTCGATTCTTTTACTGTCATTCATGAGCATTGCCTGGCAGAAATAAGGACATTCAGCAGGAAAAAATAGCCTATCATTTCTTTGATCTCTAGTATTCATATATTGTACTAGTTACTACTTAGTATGCCCTTCCCATCTCAGTTACTTGTATCAATTTTTAAAGAAACGCACACTAGTCCTGAAATTCACGGGATGAGTACTTCAGTCACACATATGAATCTCTTGAAACGTTTTAAAGTAGTTAAAAGACTCGGTGAGCAAACATGTCATATGCCCCTTCACGGTGTTGAGATGTCCTGCTGACTTGTCTTTCTTGTTGCAAAAAGTACACTGGCTCTATTTATGGTGAGAAGTTCAATGGAAAAAATGTCTGGCTCTCGCATCGTCCCCACGCGGGCGATTCGAGGGTGACTAGGGTACCCTCGATCCTGCCTGGGATCCCTTCCTCAACATCAGCATCGCGGTGGTTCATCAAGTCTCCGAGCCTTCTTAATGGCTGTAACACTTGCTCGGATGCTTGCCATTTTCCTTGAACTATCTGTTCCTTTGGTTTCAGTATGTTTCCCCTGCAGCTTATCCTCTTCTGGTTTGGTCATGGGCGAGCGACAACATTGTAGTTGTCGACGCCTGGTCGCTGTGGCAAGGGGGTCACATGTAGTTGATCTGCCTTGGTGGCCTCAAGACAACACATTTCGTAGGTCTAGGGGTGAACGACTCCTTCGCCGACGGTGTGGCGTCCTTGAAGCCCAGACGAGAGGGTAGGGTCCCTCTTCGGTGAGGGGGAAAGAAGGTGAAGGATCTCCATGGTCCTTAATGATGCGTCGGTGGTAGCGTTCTTTAGGTGGTTGGCTGCTCCTTTTGTGGTGTATTTGTCTTCTGCGTCGGTGACCAAGTGCAAAGGGCCACCCCTTCTTCAAGCGAAGCTTCATTACTTTCAGTTTGAGTGCTTGTTGAGTGAGTTGTGTTGTAACTGTTTTATTATATCCATGTATCTTTCAGTTCTTGGCTTTTCTTTTTTCCTTGCCCTTTGTTGATGGCGTCTTTGTTGGTTGTAATCTTGATCAGTTGATGGATTTGTTAATGTAAAGCTGGGCTCTTGGATCTTCATTCTAAACTAGGGCCCGTGCGTTGCAACGGGAGAAAAAAAATCATCATCTTCAATGGTCATGATCACATTTTGCAGCATCACCGAGATACACTATCACTCTCGATTTCGTGAAAATCATGAACATTTCTTGAAACTCATGAACATATTTGAAATCGTGAACATTTTTCAAATTCATGACACTTTTACAAATTTTTGAACATTTTCTAAAATCCAGATTATTTTTGAATTCACGAACATTCAATAATGTTTCCAAACAATTTTTTTAAAATTGTGAACAATCTTTTAAAATTTTTCTTGAATCAGCGAACATTTCTAGAATTGACAAACATAGTTTTGGAAATTGGTGGAACAATTTTTGAAATTCACGAGCATTCTTTTGATTTAACAGTCATTTTTTGAAATGCATGATCATTTTTTGAATCAACAGACATTTTATGAGAGAATAAACTATTTTAAGTCATGAACAATTTTTGAATTTTTATGATATTTTTCCATTCATGAACATTTTGTGAATTGGCGGTTTTTTCAGTTTCATTAACATTATTTAATACATGAACTTTTAGAAAATCAAGAGTTTTTTCATTTCCCGAACATTTGTTTTCAAATTTTCGAACATTTTTCGAATAAGCAAACATTTTTCATAAAATTGTGAACATTTTTTCAATCCACAAACATTTTATCATTTATTAAATATTGTTTTTTAGAATTCTCATTTTTTGAATTTTGGGAACTTTTTTGAAATCCAAAATTATTTAAAGTAGAAAAAAACAGAAAAGGGAAAAAAAATTAAAAAAACTAAATTTAAAAGACAGGCCATGCGGACACGCGCCGGCCCAAACTGGAGCGCTGTGTTTTCTCCCAACGCGCAAAGCGTAGTATAAGAGGTCCCTACTGCATGGGACAGCCCAGGCGGGTATTCCCATGTGTGAAACTTCTTTTATCACTTATATTTGGCATTGGTGGGTGATATTTTACAATTTTTGTGACATACCGCAATAAGTAATAACCCCTTTATTATTACTAGCAAACATGCCCGTGCGTTGCAACGGGAGAAAAAAATCACCCCTTATACACATTGGATGATATCATCAATTTGCTTGAAATCTTAAATCTTCACACAACAAACAACATGATAAGTGATGTTGCGCAAAAACGTAATGATTGGATGATTTTTGAAGTGTACTCTAGGTGTTTCCAAAAATCTTTATGGGCACATTTTCAAAAAAAATGGAGATCAACATTAAGCCATTTTTTTACATAAAAGCTCGCAAAAACAATTTAGTTTGTATCATCATATATTGGTTGGTTATTGTGCGTGATAGGAAATCGGATGACTATGTACCTATTGTAACCTTTAGCATATGGTAGCTAGCAGGAATCAAAAGACCTTATAGTGCCAATACTATCTTTTGTGAGAGCATTAAACTATCATATCTACTCAAGTTAAATGGGATAGGATACATATGCAATATGCATTTCTAAAATACCATATATAGAGAAGTAATTAAGGTTGCATCATGAGCTTTATTCTAGAAATGAGTAACATGCAAGATAATAGCATATCCGAAATCTACATATTTTTCTGAACAATTTTCATATATAACATGTTAGATTTGAAGTTAGGGTTTAAAAAATATAAATATTTTTAAAAAGTATTTGAATTTTAGAAAAGGAGAAGTGAAAAAGAAAAGGAAGAGGGGTTGCAGTCCAAATCAGGTCTTCTGGGTGGTGGAGTAAGGATCTGGCTAGTGGGCCGGTTGTGTTGTTGTGTTTAGTTAGGGATCGCACAATATATAAACCCAAAAGGTCCACGCAGTGGAGCGGACCGTTTTTCCACTTATAGGTGGCATAGTGGATATTTTGTGTATGAGGGTCACTCCAATGGTGTAGCGGATTGCAGGTCATGGGCCAAACTATAGGGAGTCGCGGTCCCTTCAAAGGTAAGAGTGTTCGCTTGGCGTTTGGCTAAAACTTCGATCCCTACAGGAGCTGTTCAAAAACACAGAAACATGATTGACTCAGCGGGATGCTCACTTTGCCATGCAGCAGTGGATTCGTGGCGCCATTCTCTTTTTGACTGCCATATGATGCACTCCGTTTCGGCTCTCGCTAACGAAGACTTGACCAAGGCCATTATCTCGAATCGGACGGAGGACACCAAGCTATGGATGTTTTGGCTGGTTGATACGCTACCCACATCGGAGTTAGCGCGTGTGCTTGTCACGATGTGGCCTATCTGGTAGGCGAGACGATGTGCCATTCATGACAACCAATTCCAGAGTCCACTAAGTACTTGTGTTTATTAACAAATTCGTGGCAGAGCTTGAACAAATTTCTAAGAAAATGGCACGCACCAAGGACCTGCATGCGATCTCAAAGGACCTGCATGTAATGCCCAGGGACCGGTATATGAATTCGGGAGACGAAGACGGACAGACTGCGGTCAGGTTGGCTACCACCTGAAACCCATGCAGTGAAAATGAATGCCGACGATGGTTTTTCCAAGATTGGAGACCGTAGCGCCTCCGCGGTGGTATGCCGAGATAAGAATGGCAATTACCTAGGGGCCTCGGCGATTATTTTCGAAGGCCTGTTGGATCCCACAATTCTTGAGGCTCAGGCTTGCAGCGAGGCACTCGCCCTTGCCATTGATCTTCATGTTCAGTCTGTATGCATGGCTTCGGACTGCGTGGAAGTCGTCACCAGGATAGAAGATGATTCCCCTTGTCGATAAAGCACCAGAAGAGGTCTTTTACTAATGTCAAGTTTATCCATGATAATAGGAAACACAATGGGGAGGCCCATGCCTTAGCTAAGGCAGCAACCTCTCTTCCTCCCGGACGCCACGTGTGGCTTACTAGTATGCCCGATATTATCTGTATCCCTATATGTTTGAATGTTTAATAAATGATGCAATTGCTAAAAAAAAGTGGATAGTTTGTGTCAACTTCGAAAATAATTTTAAGGCGGACGAACAGAAGCAGCAGCCTTTTTATTTTTAGGTCGAGATTATGTATAGATATAGATATAGATTTTTTTTATGATGATGTATTTTGTGATATGCCGGGTCAAGTGGGAATACTCTTTTTTTAGGGTCAATTCCCGTCGAACATCTTCAGGTCACTCACCCCACTCCGGGCCGCCAAAGCTCTCGATGCGCTTGCCGCCAGGGCAGGTACGCCGTGCCGCTCATGGTGCTCCGCCTCGGCTCCATTCTGCCGACGCGGTACGGCGTCGCGTTCAACCACGGCTACGGCGCTAAGCAACGGTGGAGCTGGGCCTAGGCAATGGCCTGAGCCGTCAGAAACTTTCCCAGCCCTATATCTTTTATTCTTGAGTCTGCCCAGCCCCATATCAAGAAAAAAGGAATTCGGCCTGGGGCGCAGCCCACTTCTAATCCTAGCTGGACCTGAGACTCAGCCCAATAATACACAATGATCAAAAAAAAGGAGAAGCAGTGCGACCGTGCGGCTGCGCCTGCGCGAGCAGTCTGACGAGAAAGAAAAGAACCCTACCCTGCCTGGGCTGCCGCCTGCCTGCCGCCGCACGCTCGCCGCCGGCAGCCGTGCCCCGCCGCGGTCGACCCATTATTCGTTCGCCATGCCCAGCTGGCCAGCCCCATGCGGCAGAGGGCAGTCCAATGCTCCCCTTCTTCTCCTTCTTCGAATCTTGGTTGACGGCTTCCTTTGCAGCCCCGGCGAGGCGACGATCGCCCTGTTCGTCCAGTCCAGGTCTCGAGGAGAGGAGCAACAACAGCTCATCTCAATCCCGCTAGCAAATGCCACTGTTTGATACCTCGAATGAAATTCAATGTTGTTTCCTTCCCTTAGTCTTGTATTGTAATTCTGCAGTTTTGTAAATGTTGAAACCGATTCAGTAAATTTTGTTTGCATGTAATTTTACAGGAAGACAAAATGAAGATGAATAAGAGAAACAAGACAATGATGTTTTTTTTCTAGTTCAAATCGCGGGATCCACAGGAACAGGTCCTTTAACTCAAAAAATTGATAACGTTCCACAGATTATATCTATTGAAGGTGTGCTGATTTGCATTTCAAATCATTGAAGGTTTACCTTCTTCTACTATTGAAGATGTACTCATGGTAAGCTCAGATCGATAAATCATTTGATTTGGTACCATCTTTTGTATCATTTATTTATGCTATATATTATTTTGATATGTTTTACTTTATTAGTTGAACCGTCATTGAACAAATACTGCCATTGAATATTATGTTTGGGATTTGGTTAGTTATGCAATATAGTGTGACTTTTGTATGCCTTAAAGTTGGGTTTTTAGGTGTTTTTTGACCATTAGTTTCTCGCCTGGGGCGTCAGCCAATCCTGGCTCCGCCACTGGCGCTAAGTCCAGCCGACCGGGCGTTGTATGCCCCCGTGCCGCTCCCGCGCACCACAGCCGCCTCGGTGCTCATTCTCTACCACGACATTTCCTCCATCTCCTCTCTAAACCGGCATCGCCTATTCCAGCATGTCGACGAATACATTGAGCCCACGCAGGTGCCGCGGCCCTCCTCCTCCTCCTCCTGCAGCCTCTTCCTCTGCAGAAGCACCTAACTAAGCAGCTTCTTAAGCGACAACGCCTTCACATGTCACAACACACCCCCATAAATCTTTGATTCCTTCTCCTCAATCTCTCATTCCTTCTGCCGCCATGGCGCTACCTTGGGCCTTCGTCCTCCTCCCTGCCCTCTTCTTCCTCTCCTCCTCTGTATCCAACCTCTTCTTCTCCAACAGCAGCAGCAATGGGAGTGGAGGGAGATGTTCCCTCTGCCCACAGTCTCCAGAGGTCTCCTTCTGTCCACTGTCTCCAGAGGTCCCCTATATTGTCAGCACGAGGTACAGGACTGCCTACCACTTCCAGCCTCCCATGAATTGGATCAATGGTATGTTCATATGATCATGTCTCTGGTTTGGTTTCCTCTCTATTTATTTCCTTTAGGTTTCATTCATCTCTGCTTTCTGGATCATCTGTTGGTGTATGCCACTCTGCTTTCGTGTGCCTTTTCTTGTTCTTGGTCCATGAAAAATCATGTGACCTCATTGTTTAGTGGCTTGCCCACGTGGAGAAGCCAAGTTGAACACACTACTCAATCTTAATTTTGTGTGCCAATATTAAATAATATGCTTGTTAAAGTACATAATAGTTTTGGCAATACTATCATTACAGAGCTGCCATTTTTGTGTCAAAAATGAATAGAGACGATGGAAAAGTTTGGTGGCCAGCTCATTGCTTGTGCAAATCTCTTGCTGAATGCTGCCGTTAGATTTTGAGTAATACTGCCGTAAGATGATTATAGCCATAGATGCTCGCGCAAAATAAAATGGAAGTATTCATGGCAGAAATAGTGATATGTACCTTCTCGCCAAGATTTATGCCACTTGCATATTGTCCATATTTGCTCCACCGTTAGTGTTACTTTTGGTCAGACCAAATTCAGTTAGGCAAAGTAGGATGCTTTTCCCTTCCATAACTGGCCACATGGATCATTCTATATCTGTTGCATTAAATTGACATTCTCTCACTTTTTTCCAAATATCCGATGGATTGGCGATCCTCCGGAATCTACGATGACACAAAAGATCCATGTGGTATGAATATCTCGGCGCAAACACCTCTAAATAAAAAGGAGGAGTTGCAGTATTCTAACAATTATACTTCCTTTATAAATATTTCAGGACTAATGTACTACAAAGGCATCTACCATAATTTCTACCAGTATAACCCCCACTGCGCCCTCTGGTGTTGGGGTGACATAGCTTGGGGCCATTCGGTTTCGACAGACCTTGTCAACTGGATCCAGCTTGAACCCGTGATAGAACCGGATAACCCGAGTGACATAGATGGCTGCTGGACCGGTTCAGCCACAATTTTGTCTGGTGGTCAACCGGTCATCCTATACACCGGTGTCAGCATAGACAACTGTCAGGTCCAAAACCTTTTGCTTCCCAGGAACCTGTCTGACCCGTACCTGAGAGAATGGACCAAAGCAGGCAATAACCCAGTGATCCAACCGGTAGTACCGGGTTTGAACAGAAGCTGCTTCAGGGATCCGACAACCGGTTGGATCGGACCAGATGGACTGTGGAGGATAGCAGTTGGTGCTCAGCTGTACAGCTACACCGCTGCACTTTTGTACAAGAGTGAAGACTTTCTGAGTTGGACAAGAGTTGATCACCCACTGTATTCTCATAATTTGTCCAATATGTGGGAGTGCCCGGATTTCTTTGCGGTATTGCCAGGCTATAACAGTGGACTGGACATGTCCGTAGCGATCCCAAGAGGCGCCAAGCATGCCCTCAAAATGAGCGTGGGTTACTTTGACAAGTACTTGATTGGGGTTTATGATCTCAAACGTGATGCCTTTGTGCCTGATACTATCGTAGATGACTGTCGGCTGTGGCTGAGGATTGATTATGGCAATTTCTATGCTTCAAAGTCATTCTTTGACTCGAAAAAGGGCAGGAGGATCATATGGGGTTGGTCTCAGGAGGCAGATTGTCGTTCAGATGATGTTGCAAAAGGTTGGGCAGGAATCCATGTAAGCAAATTCGCCCTAATTGGTTGTGCTTCATATCATATTGGAATAATGATCTAATTTATTTAGCAAATCAATGTAACATATTTAAGCTCAGTTTTTATTATGTTTAGACAATCCCCAGGACGATTTGGTTAGACGGCAATGGCAAGCAGTTGCTGCAATGGCCAGTTGATGAGATTGAGTCCCTTCGAACAAATGAAATCAACCATCAAGGACTTGAGCTCAACAAGGGAGATTTGTTTGAGATCAATGGAGTTGACACTTTTCAGGTAGTTTCCTTTTCACAGCTTACTTGGTCTTCAGGAGAATTTATGTTATTTCGAGAAGTGTCAAGCCAGTAAGAACTGTAGGGCCTTCTGATAATTACTAATTATTTGTATAGTGCATTTTTCAGGAGAAGGATAGGTATATATTCCGAAGCTTTGGTGTGTCGTGTATTTTTAAGAGCAATTATAGCTAATCAGGCACAAGTTTTCTTGAAACAGGCTGATGTGGAGATATATTTTGAGTTGACGTCCATCGATGCCGCCGAACCTTTTGATCCTTCCTGGCTTTTGGACCCAGAGAAGCATTGTTGTGAAGCCGGTGCATCGGTTCATGGTGGTATAGGGCCATTTGGACTTGTTATTCTGGCCTCAAACAACATGGATGAGCACACTGTCGTGCACTTCAGAGTCTACAAATCACAGCGAAAGTACATGATACTCATGTGCTCTGATCTAAGAAGGTCATTGCTTCTGTTTTTTGCCTTAGTTTTGCTTAGTCTTCTCCATAAAAGTCTGAAAACTAAATTGAAAGTTTTTCTTTTCTTTGCACAGGTCTTCCATCAGACCATCACCGTACACACCAGCCTATGGAGGCTTCTTTGAACTTGATCTTGCAAAGGAGAGGAATATATCTCTTAGAACTCTGGTAAGCTAAGGAGGCTCTGCCATTTCTCCTTTTATTCACTTCCTATATGTCATAGTTGAAAATGGATGGATGGATGCTGCCTTGCAGATTGATCGGTCGGCGGTGGAGAGCTTCGGTGGTGGTGGTAGGGTTTGCATCACGTCCAGAGTTTATCCAGCGGTGCTCGCTGGTGTCGGCAAGGCCCACATGTATGCCTTCAACAATGGAAGTGCCACGGTCAGGGTGCCACAGCTCAGCGCATGGACCATGAGGAACGCACATGTGAATGTGGAGAATGGTTGGAGTGCTATTTAAACAGAGGAGCAATTTATTTTCTCGATTCTTTTATCATTCATGAGCACTGCCTGGCAGAAATAAGGACATTCAACAGGAGAAAATAGCCTATCATGGACATGGAGTATGTGAGCTCGAGCTCACGTGCACCCTTTGCTACAGTAAAATCGAAAAATATGTATTTTTTTAAAGAAACTGTTTTTTTGCAACAAAATTGATGTGTATTTCACATGCATGCCAATTTTCGTGATGAAATGAGATTTGTGGAGGTCTTAAAAAAAGAAAAAGAAAAATCCATGTGGGCGATTCGAGGGTTACTAGGGTACCGCTTCCCTTCCCCACTTCTCCTCGCCACCGCCGGAGGCAGACACTAGGATAATCTGCGCGGCCGCCGATGATGGTTGCGGTGAGGCCTCGGCTGCTCCCTTGCTCGGGTGAAGGGACTATGGGTACCAAGGCAAGAACCATGAGTGGAGAGGCGACATTGTCTGAGCAGCAAGGGCGTTTATTGATGCGGTCCGGCGAGGCGGCGCCCAGTGCGGTGTGTGGTCCGTGGGCTGCAGGGACGTCGCCTCTGGCATCCGATTCAAAGGTCAGTGCCACATCTTCCCCTTTGGCTCACTTCCCGGCGAATCTAGTCGTTGGCACTAATGGTCGTTGGTCACCAGTTGAGTTGTATGACGGGCTAAGGTGGTATGAGTATCGAGACCAAGAGAGGTCCCTGTTTGGCCTGGCCGATCACTATGGTGGCAACCCTCACTGGTGTTGTCCTCCTCATAGGAGGCACCGCCGAGGTTCCCTCTCCCCCCTCGATCCAAGGTGAAAACCTACAATCCCATTCGGATTGAGCGGTGGCGTCGTGACCTCCCTAGGGGCGTCGTATAGCATGTGCGTGATAGGTGCCAACTTTGTTTGAGAGGCGGCTTTGGTGTTGAGCCGACGAGTTCTGGTCTACTATACTCTGTTTGGTGCTCGCCTGTGGGTGTCGTCCTATTGTGTGGTAGTTCGTCACCCTCAATTCTACGTGGGATCCCCTCCCCGACATCAGCGTTGCTGCGATTCATCAAGTCCCTAAGCCTTCCTAGTGCCTGCAACACTTGGTTTGGATGCTTGTCGTCCTCCCTGAGCTTTATGTTCCTTTGGTTTCAATATGTTTACCATGCAACTTATCCTCTTTTGGCTTGGTCATCAGCAGGCAACAACGTTGTGTTGTCGAGGTTCGCCCGCCGCGGCGAGGCAGTCACATGCAATTGTTCTGCCTTGGTAACCTAAGACAACACATTTCCTAGGTCTAGGGTGAACGACTCCTTCGCCCAACAGGTGTAGCGTCCTTGAATCCCAGACGAGGGGGTAGGGTACCTCTTCATTGAGGGAGAAAGAATGTGTGGGATCTCCGTGATTCTTAACGCATGTGTCGGTCATAGCGTTATTTAGGCAGTCGGTGTTGGGGAACACAGTAATTTCAAAAAAATTCCTACGCACACGCAAGATCTATCTAGGTGATGCATAGCAACGAGAGGGGAAGAGTGTTTGACAACCCACAAGTATAGGGGATCGCAACAGTTTTCGAGGATAGAGTATTCAACCCAAATTTATTGATTCGACACAAGGGGAGCCAAAGAATATTCTCAAGCAGCTGAGTTATCAATTCAACCACACCTGGAAACTTAGTATCTGCAGCAAAGTGATTAGTAGCAAAGTAATATGATAGTAGCGGTAACAGTGATAAAAGGTAACGGTAGCAAAAGTAATATTTTTGGTGTTTTGTAGTGATGATAACAATAGCAACGGAAAAGTTAATAAGCGAAGAACAATATATGGAAAGCTTGTAGGCAATGGATCGGTGATAGAGAATTATGCGGGATGCGGTTCATCATGTAACAGTCATAAACTAGGGTGACACAGAACTAGCTCCAATTCATCAATGCAATGTATGCATGTATTCTGAATATAGTCATACGTGCTTATGGAAAAGAACTTGCATGACATCTTTTGTCCTACCCTCCCGTGGCAGCGGGGTCCTACTGGAAACTAAGGGATATTAAGGCATCCTTTTAATAGAGTACCGGAACAAAGCATTAACACATAGTGAATACATGAAATCCTCAAACTACAGTCATCATCGGTAAGTATCCCAATTATTGTCACTTCGGGGTTAACGGATCATAACACATAATAGGTGACTATAGACTTGCAAGATAGGATCTAGAACTCCCATATATTGATGAAAACATAATAGGTTCAGATCTGAAATCATGGCACTCGGGCCCTAGTGACAAGCATTAAGCATATCAAAGTCATAGCAACATCAATCTCAGAACATAGTGGATACTTGATACGTCTCTAACGTATCTACTTTTCCAAACACTTTTGCCCTTGTTTTAGACTCTAACTTGCATGATTTGAACGGAACTAACCCGGACTGACACTGTTTTCAGCAGAATTACCATGGTGTTATTTATGTGCAGGAGCAAACGTTCTCGGAATGACCTGAAACTTCACGGAGCCACTTTTTAGAAAATAAGAAAAATACCTGCCAAAGATGAAGGCCAGGGGGCCCACCTTCTCTCCACGAGGGTGGGGGGCGCGCCCCCTACCTCGTGGGCCCCCTGTTGCCTCTCCGACTCCAATTCCACCTCCATATATTGAGTTTCGGGGAGAAAAAAATCAGAGAGAAGAAATCATCGCGTTTTACGATACGGAGCCGCCGCCAAGCCCTAAAACCTCTCGGGAGGGCTGATCTGGAGTCCGTTCGGGGCTCCGGAGAGGGGAATCCGTCGCCATCATTGTCGGTGTCAAAACCGGTGAATCTCGGGTAGGGGGTCCCGAACTGTGCGTCTAGGCCGGATGGTAACAGGAGGCAAGGGACACGAAGTTTTACCCAGGTTCGGGCCCTCTCGATGGAGGTAAAACCCTACGTCCTGCTTGATTAATATTGATGACATGGGTAGTACAAGAGTAGATCTACCACGAGATCGGAGAGGCTAAACCCTAGAAGCTAGCATATGGTATGATTGTTGTTGTTTATGTTGTCCTACAGACTAAAACCCTCCGGTTTATATAGACACCGGAGAGGGTTAGGGTTAAACAAAGTCGGTTACAATGGTAGGAGATCTACATATCCGTATCGCCAAGCTTGCCTTCCATGCCAAGGAAAGTCCCTTCCGGACACGGGACGAAGTCTTCAATCTTGTATCTTCATAGTCCAGGAGTCCGGCTGAAGGTATAGTCTGGCTATCTGAACACCCCCTAATCCAGGACTCCCTCAGTAGGCCCTGAACCAGGCTTCAATGACGACGAGTCCGGCGCGCAGATTGTCTTCGGCATTGCAAGGCGGGTTCCTCCTCCAAGTACTTCATAGAAGATTTTGAACACAAAGATAGTGTCCGGCTCTGCAAAATAAGTTTCCACATATTGCCATAGAGAGAATAACATTTACACAAATCTAATCTGCTGACGTATTCCGTAGTGTGACACACCATGGCCAAGCCTTTACCCGAGTCGTTTTATTATCCCACCTCAGCACGTCATGCGAGGCGGTTTCCTTGGCACGTCTTGTTAAAGCAGAGATCGTGTCCCCTTATTCCGGGATTCTCATCAATACGGGCGTGGGTAACCCAACCGCGCCATTGATTACGGCGCTTGGAGATAAGCGAGTTTTACCAGGCTGGTGGGGACACATAGTTGCGTCCACCAATATAAGGGGACAAGGATCCACCTTTTCACCTACGCCTTCTTCCTCCTTTGCCTATCCATTCTCGCGCACTTGAGCTCCAGCGCCCAAGTCCGCACTCCCCACCTCAACCTTCTCCAGCCATGTCCGGAGCGGGAGGCAAGTGGATGGTCTCCTCCGTCACGGAGGGACACATCAAAAAACTGAGGAAGGCCGGATACCTGTCTAACGACAACGCGTACCGGCTTCCCGAAAAGGGGCAGCTCATCCCCACCCCTAGGCCCCATGAGAGGGTGGTGTTCCTCCCCCATTTCCTCCGTGGACTGGGCTTCCCTCTCCACCCATTTGTCCGGGGGCTCATGTTCTACTATGGCCTGGATTTCCACGATCTGGCCCCGAACCTTGTCCTCAACATCTCGGCGTTTATCGTCGTGTGCGAGGCTTTCCTCCGCATCCGCCCCCATTTCGGCCTATGGCTCAAGACTTTCAATGTCAAGCCGAAGATGGTGCGTGGCAACCAGGCGGAGTGCGGAGGCGCCATGGTGGGCAAGATGCCCAACGTCTTATGGCTCGAGGGCTCCTTTGTGGAGACCCTGAAGGGGTGGCAATCGGGTGGTTTTACATCACCGAGCCGCGCAACCCCGAATGGGTCGCATCCCCCGAGTTTCGATCCGGACCCCCTATGCGGCTCACCTCCTGGAAGGAGACGGGCCTGTCGTGGGGTAAAAAAGGAGAGCTGACCGGACTCCAAACATGCATCCAAACCATGGTGGACAAGAAGCTCAAACTTGTCAACGTAGTCCAGGTTATGCTCATCCGCCTGATCCTCCCGTGTCAACAACGGGCTTTCAACCTGTGGGAGTTCAACCCAGCGCGGCACTGAACTCTGAGCAGGCTCTTCGACACGATGTACGAAGATGCCTGGAAGGTGCTTTTCAAGGGCGTCGAGGCCCCCGCATCCGCTACCGAGGATCGCGGATTTAGTACACAGCGTCACGCTCATGCGGTAAGCTATTTTTTCCTTTTACAGGGTATTAGTTTTTCATAGTTTGACTCCATGCGGGATCTAAGCCCTCTTACCTTTGACAGGACTGGCAGGAGACGTCCGGACAAATCAACTGTCCGGCTCCTTTGCCCGAAGGCCTAGCGGACGTTCGTTTGGTGAAGCTGCTGGTTCCGGCACCCTATGTGGTGCCGGAGAAGAAGGCCACGAAGAACGCCACGGGGACTCAAAAGAGTGCCCGGCGCCAGGAGGTGTCGGATCCATCATCCAACGGTTCCGAGGCGCATTCCTCCTGTGAAGACGAGGAGGAAGAAGAAGAGACCTCTCCCCTTCCAGCGGGAGGAGAGACGAAAAGGAAGGTCGCCCCAACTGGGGAGGCCGAAGGGTCCAAGAAGGGGAAAACCCTTCCTCCGGACTATTCCACCGACACCGACGACGGCGGAGAGGAGTGGCCACCCAAGGCCAAGCCCCTGGCAAAATCGTAAGTATCCGGATACCAGAGTAATTCATAGTATTCGTTTATTGCACAGCTTTTCCTTATGTTGAATATGTTTATGCAGCCCACCCAAAGACCGGCTCGACGCGTCATCGAGCGGCTCACTGGACTCGTCGGATGTGAACTCGCTTCCGACGGCTTCCTCCCCCCGCCCTACGGACGACACCGAAGTGTTGTCCCAACAGGTTCCAAGCCGGGAGGAGGTGGTGCTAGAGGCGCCGCAAGGCGACCTCCCGGACTCCAGGAGTAAAGGGGATGAAACCCCCCAGGGCTCCAAGTCCGGCTCTAGGCCGGACACCGCTCCGGAACCTTCAAAGGTTCCAGAGTCCGGCGGGGGACCTCCTTCCAAGAGGAGCAAGCCCACCGTGCCGGTGACCCCCGTCCAACCGGAGGCGCCGGACAATATGTTGGAGGCACTCCAAGGCGCCTCCATCGACGAGGAGCACCGCACCATTATGAGTGCGGTGGTCCAGAAGGTTCAGTCCACCAAGAGCGGACTGACGGAAGCTTGTACTAGCCTTTTAACAGGCTTTGAGGTAAGTAAAGAATGTGTGAATAATATTACCGCATAGACAGTAGCCCCTGATGCTCTGTTTGGCGTTCGGGAAGAAAAGCCAAATAGAGGATCAAATAAAATTCACAGGAGTCTAACAAAAAGGAGTCAATATGCGTATGCAGGCTTCTCTGCTTGCGTCCGCCGCACTGACTGCGGAAGTGGACACGCTAAAGCAGAACCTCAAGCGGTCCGAGCAAGAGCTCGGGCGTGCCAAGAAGCAGCTCGAGGACAATGAAGGTAAGAAATACCTTATTTAAATATATATAAAAAGGTGCAATTGCAAAAAATGACAGGATTATCATGGCTATTATAGGGGCCACGTCTGAGGTGGCGACCCTTAAGCAAGCGCTGCTCGAGGCCGAGAAGAAGGCGACCACGGAGCGCACCGAGCGGGAGAAGTATGAGGCCCAGGTTGGCAAGGTGCGGCAAGAGCTCCAGGTTCTCATGAAAAAACATGAGAGTTTGGAGCTGTTGGAATTTAAAATATTACCTTCTGTGCGTCTGTTTATCAATTCTGAGAGATGGCGAGTCGTCGGCTTCTGCCCCCGTGCCGCTAGTGCTGGGGTGTTCGGGGATAAACCTGAGCGCTCTTTTTCCCATGTTTGGGTCCTTCGAGGGAGGCGCTCAGCCCAATGAACAAGGCAATCGGACTATAATGCGTGAACACTCTCACTTAGCCATAGAATTCTATAATTTTAAATTTCGGCGAAGCCCCTGGTATTCGGAAGACCGAGTTCGGGGCGCTATCCATGCCTTGGCCGGATAGAGCCGACTCCTCGCTCTAAGCGGCATAAGTCTTTAGGGACTCGAAAAACCTCTCGAACAGCGACCAACTCTCGCTTCATCATGACAGTTAGTTTTAGTTTTCTCCACTGAGGTGCTCGACCCAGCTCAACTGGGGCACAATCGCAGTGGTTCTCCTAGTGATACCTTAGCCGATATAGCGAAACGTAAGGCACCAAAACATAGGAGCCGGGCAAACCCAACTATTGACCCAAGACATGATTCGGAGCCGATGCATATAATGCTATTGCCGCACTTGTTAAAGTGTTCGGACTTCTCACACCATATTGAGGGGTACTAAAGCCCCTGGCGTATTTTGGCCGTACCAACGTGTACGGGTGCAACATGTTGCTAAGGAACATATATATATATATATATATATATATATATATATAAAGAAAAAAGAGTAATGCAAAAATAGACAAAAGCTATGCATTGTTTATTAAAAAGGGCTGCGATCAAAGCAGAACGATACAAATAATGCGATAAGCAAAAGGTTGGACTATTTAACATGTCCGCTCCAGGGGCAGGCTGCGGAATGATATGCGAAACAGGTATACTGCTCGTGATAGAGACCACCTGGGAGTTCCGTAATGCGGCGCGGCTTGTCTGCTTCCCTGGTTCTTGCATCGTTTGTGCGGCAATTGAACTGCCGAACAGGCCTTCCGAAGAATGGAGTCCTGAAAGTAAGAGAAAATTAAAAAAATCGGCAGCCCCTGATGCGGTTTAAGCCGTGTTTCGGGTGTGCCGTGATGGTGCCCCTCCCCCTGTACCCATGGTATTTCTAGAGCGTAGTTATGTACGCGAAGCACTGGCGTCGCCTTTTTGCAAGGGCTGGGGTTGTGGCCGCATTGCTACGCCTGCTCGGATCGTGCCAGGCGGTCTTGTTGTAGGTTACTCCGGACGCGCTTGACGGTGTCCGGTCGTTTAATGGCCGGACTAGAGAACTGCCTGGAGAGGCTGCTTTGTACTTCCGCTGCAAGGGCCGCCGTGTGCTCCTCCGTTCGGAGGGAGCGTTTGGTGTTTCCATTGACCGTAATTACTCCTCGAGGGCTTGGCATTTTGAGGTTAAGGTATGCGTAGTGCGGTACCACATTGAACTTGGCGAATGCGGTTCGCCTGAGCAGTGCGTGATAGCAACTGCGGAATGGGACTATGCCGAAGATTAACTCCTCGCTTCGGAAATTATCCGGAGATCCGAAGACCACTTCAAGTGTGACTAAGCATGTACAGTTGGCTCTACACCTGGTATTACGCCTTTAAAGGTCGTTTTGGTGGGCTTAACCCTCGAGGGATCTATGCCCATTTTCCGCACCGTATCCTGGTAAAGCAGGTTCAGGCTGCTGCCGCCGTCCATAAGGACTCTAGTGAGATGAAATCCATCAATAATTGGGTCTAGAACCAATGCAGTGAATCCGCTATGACGGATGCTAGTGGGATGGTCCCTTCGATCAAAGGTGATCAGGCAGGAGGACCATGGGTTGAACTTTGGGGCGAGTGGCTCTACCGCGTATACGTCCCTTAACGCGCGCTTCCGCTCCCTTTTGGGGACGTGGGTTGCGTATAACATGTTCACCGTCTGCACTTATGGGGGAAAACCCTTCTATCCACTGTTGTTTGGTGGCCGGGGCTCCTCGTCGTCATCGCTATGCAGCCCCTTGTCTTCATTTTCGGCATTTAACTTGCCTGCCTGCTTGAACACCCAACAATCCCTGTTGGTGTGATTGGCCGGCTTTTCGGGGGTGCCATGTATCTGGCACAAGCGGTCGAGTATTCGGTCCAAACTAGACGGGCCCCTACGATTCCTTTTGAATGGCTTTTTCCGCTGACCGGATTTTGAGCCTCTGAATCCGGCATTAACTACCGTATCCTCAGCATTGTCGCCGTTAATGCGGCGCTTCTGCTTGTTGCGACGCGACCTGCCACTACTGTCCCTGGTATCCGAATTACCAGGGTTCTTGGTCATATTGTTGCTACGAGCAAGCCAGCTGTCTTCTCCCGCGCAAAAGCGGGTCATGAGTGTCGTGAGTGCTGCCATAGACTTCGGCTTTTCCTGTCCAAGGTGCTGGGCAAGCCACTCGTCACAGATATTGTGCTTGAAGGCTGCTAGGGCTTCAGCGTCCGGACAGTCGACTATTTGATTTTTCTTTGTTAGGAACCGTGTCCAGAATTGCCTGGCCGATTCTTCGGGCTGCTGAATTACATGACTTAGGTCATCGGCGTCTGGGGGTCGCACATAAGTGCCTTGGAAATTGTCGAGGAATGCGGCTTCCAGGTCCTCCCAACAACTGATTGATCCTGTTGGCAAGCTGTTAAGCCAATGCCGAGCTGGTCCTTTAAGCTTGAGTGGGAGGTATTTGATGGCGTGGAAATCATCGCCGCGGGCCATGTGGATATGAAGGAGATAATCCTCGATCCATACCACAGGATCTGTTGTGCCATCATATGATTTGATGTTTACGGGTTTGAAACCCTCGGGGATTTGATGATCCATTATTTCATCTGTGAAGCATAGTGGGTGTGCGGCGCCTCTGTACTGGGCTATATCATGACGTAGCTCCAATGAGCTTTTTCTACTATGTTCGGCCCTGCCGAATTTGTGGCCGGCGTGATGGTTACCGTCTCGAGTCATGGGGCGCCCAAGCGATCCGTAGATCGATCTTGTTTGCCTTGCCTTGTCCTCCAACATATCTCGCAGGTCCGGCGCATTTTCCCGTGCCTTGGTATGGGGTGCGGCTTGAGTGGAGGGCCGAGAGGCCTCTCTGTTGCGACCACGGTGTGGCCGATCGGCCGTATCGAGTGCAGGTGATGTAGGTTTAAGTGCTTCCTCCTCTAATCGGGGTAGCAACCTGCGCTTTGGGTAGCTCTTGGAGGGGCGTTCGAGTTTATTCTCTTCGGCCGCAAGGACTTCAGTCCATCTGTCGACTAGCAAATCTTGATCAGCTCTAAGCTGTTGCTGTTTTTTCTTGAGGCTTCTTGCCGTGGCCATAAGCCTGCGTTGAAAACGCTCTTGCTCGGCGGGATCCTCTAGCACGACGAATTCGTCGTCGTCGAGGCTTGCCTCGTCTTCGGAGGGAGGCATATAGTTATCGTCCTCGACTTCTCTGTCTGCCGCTCTCTCATGAGGGCTGGTTTCTCCATCCTCCTGTGCTAAATCTTGCTGGAGGGGGTTTTCTTCGGCACTTTCCGGAGTATTATTATCTCCTATGCTGGAATCACCATATTTGTTTTGGCGGGATTTTGAGCGGCGCCGCTGACGCCGGCGCTTAGGCTGTTTCTTGGAGGGGTCATCCTCCGCTGTTCCATCGCCATCTCCTTCTTTTGGGGTGTCCACCATGTATATGTCATATGACGAGGTGGCTTTCCAGGGCCTAATAGGCGCTGGTTCTTCATCGTCTCCTTCATCGGCGTCCATACCGTCGATGTCTTCGGAGTCGAAGTCGAGTATGTCGGTTAAATCGTCGACAATGGCTACAAAGTGGGTGGTGGGTGGGCTTTGAATTTCTTCATCATCCGTACCCCAACCTTGCTGACCGTAGTCCGGCCAAGGCTCTCCTGATAAAGAGAGAGACTTCAGTGTCTTTAGAATATCGCCGAAAGGCGAGTGCTGAAAGATGTCCGTAGCAGTAAACTCCATGATCGGCGCCCAATCGGATTCGATCGGCAGGGGCA
>NC_057809.1:35441343-35446015 GCF_018294505.1 Triticum aestivum
AAAAAAAAACAGACAGTTCCACCCATTGTGTTCGCGTCCAATCAACTGTAGAAAATTTGCCATAATTAATGGGAATTAACACGTCCGCCTCACAATAAATTGCTAAACTTACGTGAATCAGCTCGATCTACCTGCCTTTGCCAACCCGGACGAACGTCGCAGCCGCCCAGCCTCTCCTGCACCATCGCCGCCATGCGTAGAGGACGACGCCCGCGACGACGTGCTTCTGGCCAATGCAGGTGCAGACTATCCTCTTGCGTGCAATATGTGGCCAGTTCCATCCTAGTTAATCTAGATGTCTTCTTTGATGTCGCCGTTTAGACGCACACTACAGTCAGACGTCGGTGCCGCCAAGCCACTGTTGTGCCCTCGCCGCCAAGCCACTGTTGTGCCCTCGCCGCCAAGCCACTGTTGTGCCCTCGCCGCCCAGCCACTATTGGCCATCGCCGCCTTCCACAGTCGCCGACATCAGCGCTGACAAACTCCTCAGGCAACGCACCTGCCTGCACCAAAGGAACATGGTATGCTTTTACAGGATATTCAATTGGGTTAATGTGATGGGGGCCGATCAGTTCCTGGTTTTAAAGGAAATTCTATTTAACATATATGTGCATACTTCATTGCTTCCCTAATCCCTGTCAAATTTGCATCTTTATAACAATGCTCTTCACTCTCAAATTTGCATATTTACAACAGTGTGATGATGAATGCATCAATTTTGTACAAACCATAATAGATCTACTTCCTATGACTTCAACATGAATTTTAACATTGCATCAAACTAGAGCCCTCCATCATATTGTTTTAACAGTATAGTGCTCGAATCGGTATGACTGAATGAATAAAACCCAGTTAGTATGATCTATTTGTAACTTGGTCCAATAGAGTGGAGAAGAAAACCCAGTCCAAGAATATGCATTTTCCTGTACACAAATCTGGTCATCTTCTATTATCAAATTTGCATATCAGATGGTTGCAGGATAAGTATTGCATGATAAACAACAATATGAAACAAAACATATAGGCTCGGAAACAGTTTGGATTTTACAAGAGAAGATCTACTAAAGTAAATTCAGGTAGAATCAACAGCAGAGCTAGGATTTGGGAATGGGGTAGTCCTCCTCCAAAATTATTTTGTTTCTATTAAAGAGACGCTCTGATGTATCACCTTTGTCTAACTGATGCATTCAACAAATAACTGGTAAATTCAGAAATTATGTAGTAAGTACTTGATCATCTTCGCCAAACCAAATCCAAGACTATCATGAAGTAAACATGTCAATTACTTGTTCTGTACAACGCTCAAAAGCTTCGGGTTGATGTATATGGCAGGCAGGTATGCCTCCCCATTCCCATCTTTGTGTTTAGAGTCCAAAACATTTAGGGTCGAACAAATTCCCCGACTCTTAGATGGTCTTCAATATCCATTTCTTGTAAGCCTGCAAACACACTTCTGATATAACCGGGGGTCCGGGACAACAAGAAATATATCTAAAAGGTTGTGCTACATCATGAATATCACTTGTGTAGCTGCCATAAGTAGTACTGAAGATGCCAGAGATGTTTATGGACTTCTAATAAAGTAAGTTATTCCAAGAAAAGGAACTTTTGAGGTGATAAGCTCTTTTAGCCAACCACCGTCCTCTATATGACAGCCATAGCATCATCATTATCCTACATTATCAATTATTCACTCATCAACCTGTATTATCCTAGAGTCATACATACTTATCCTGCTATGCTTCTCTTGATCCTCTTTTATTTTCTATAAAGCTCGCATTTGGGAACTTCTAAAAACATGCTTTCACTTTTCAAAAAAGAAGTAACTTTCTTTGGCAGGATGAAGCCAAATCAACCTCATCCGTCTTGGTCCCTAGCGCCCCTAGCCACCTAGATTTCAAATCTACCTATCAATCAACTTTATCGCAACATGGTTGCCTCAATAATATTAACTAACTAAAATCCCCACTCATAACAGTTGCTGCAACCAAGTTAAGAACGTCTAATCGAACAACTTCTAATTTTTCTCCCTGATTTTAAAATGACTCTCATGCTTAAACTAGACTACTGAGCTACCTATGTATATTCAGGAATGGATAGAAATTAGGAATTAGCAGAAGTGGGTAATGGGGAGTATCTCAAATAAGAAATAAGCATATAGGAAAGCCGAAGTGGGGAATAGATCATCTACCGGCACCGGCTTGTACTTGCAAGGGACCAGCCATCGCGGCACTGCTGCTGCACATGGGCATTGCAGGGCGCAGCGCAGTCACATGCACAGGGTGGTGGGAGCCTCCGACAAGCGATATGGAAAGGAAGGCACCAGCCGCGGAGGTTGCGACACATGATTGCCATAGCCCCCAATCTGGTGGAAACCATGTGGCACTTCGGCATGTGACCAGATCGAGGGCTGTGGCAAGCTACCTCATCATCTATCTTAATGTAGGGGTGGGGGAGGCAGCATGACAGTGGTGGGGGCGGTAGCACGACAATGATGAAGATTCCCGAAGAAAAAATAGGCGAGGCCCGGGGCTATAGGGATGGCCGAGGGCGGCGGCGGCACGGCGGCGGGAGGAGGTTCCAGGGAGGACCGGACGATGGTGGTCTGTGGGACGGCTAGGGGAAGAAACTATCGGAGGTAGAAGAAAGTCCGGAGGCTGAACAAGGGATCATGTTGTTCATTTTGCATCGGATGGCCGGGAAGAATCGACTGCCCAGTTTAAATTCCCAGCCGATTTACACTTGGCCACTCCCATATTTTTATGTGTGTATGCCCTTATTGCATATAAATGAGTACACTTTATGTGTTAATGGAGACGTGCGTTGCATGTGCACACTTACTAGTAGAAGCATGTTTACTAATAAGTTTAAGTTCACCTTTAACATTAACCATATAATCACCCAAGTGTTAAAGCATATCAACATTGCGTTCTAATTCTCTACCAAAATAAGCATTGAAGTTTTCTTGTTTAACCATAAAGTCATCAAACTCATCCAAGCATGGGCTAGCAAACTTAGTAAATGGGATTTCAGCTTTATCATATCTATAGAGAGAATTTACCTTTACTACCTATGTCGGGTTATCAAGACCATGTATTTATTCAATAGGAGGTAAATTTTTAACATCTTCAGCTTTAATACCCTTTTCCTTCATAGATTTCTTTGCCTCTTGCATATCTTCAGGACTGAGAAATAGAATACCCCTCTTCTTCGGAGTTGGCTTAGGAGTTGGTTCAGGAATTGGATCAGGAAGTGTCCAATTATTTTCATTAGTCAACATGTTATTCAATAGAATTTCAGCTTCATCTGGTGTTCTTTCCTTGAAAACACAACCAGCACAACTATCCAGGTGGCCTCTGGAAGCATCGGTAAGTCCATTATAAAAGATATCAAGTATTTCATTGTTCTTAAGAGGATGATCAGGCAAAGCATTAAGTAATTGGAGAAGCCTCCCCCAAGCTTGCGGGAGACTCTCTTCTTCAATTTGCACAAAATTATATATTTCCCTTAAAGCAGCTTGTTTCTTATGAGCAGGGAAATATTTAGCAGAGAAGTAATAAATCATATCCTAGGGACTACGCACACAACCATGATCAAGAGAATTAAACCATATCTTAGCATCACTCTTTAATGAGAACGGAAATAATTTAAGGATATAATAATAGCGAGTTTTCTCATCATTAGTGAACAAGGTAGCTATATCATTTAATTTAGTAAGATGTGCCAGAACAGTTTCAGATTCATAGACATAGAAAGGATCAGATTCAACTAAAGTAATTATCTCAGGATCAACAGAGAAATCATAATCCTTATCAGTAACAAAGATAGGTGAAGTAGCATAAGCAGGATCATATTTCATTCTAGCATTCAGGGTTTTTTGTTTCAGCTTAGCTAATAATTTCTTAAGATCACTCCTATCATTGCAAGCAAGAAAATCTCTAGCAGTTTCTTCATCCATAACATAGCCCTCAGGAACAATAGGTAATTCATATCTAGGGGGAGAGTATTCATCATCACTTTCATCAATATTATCAGTTTCAATAAATTCATTCTCTCTAGCCCTAGCAAGTTGTTCATCAAGAAATTCACCAAGTGGCACAGTAGTATCAAGCATAGAAGTAGTTTCATCATAAGTATCATGCATAGCAGAAGTGGCATCATCAATAACATGCGACATATCAGAATTAATAGCAGCAGCAGGTATAGGTGTCGCAAGCTTACTCAAAACAGAAGGTGAATCAAGTGCAGAGCTAGATGGCAGTTCCTTACCTCCCCTCGTAGTTGAGGGATAAATTTTTGTTTTAGCATCTTTCAAGTTATTCATAATGATAAGTAGATATAAATCCCAAGTGACTCAAAGAATACAGCTATGCTCCCTGGCAACGGCGCTAGAAAATAGTCTTGATAACCCACAAGTATAGGGGATCGCAACAGTTTTCGAGGGTAGAGTATTCAACCCAAATTTATTGATTCGACACAAGGGGAGCCAAAGAATATTCTCAAGTATTAGCAACTGAGTTGTCAATTTAAACACACCTGGAAACTTAGTATCTGCAGCAAAGTGTTTAGTAGCAAAGTAATATGATAGTAGTGGTAACGGTAATAAAAGGTAACGGTAGCAAAAGTAATATTTTTGGTGTTTTGTAGTGATGATAACAATAGCAACGGAAAA
>NC_057809.1:35446025-35447386 GCF_018294505.1 Triticum aestivum
GAAATAAGCGAAGAACAATATATGGAAAGCTCGTAGGCAATGGATCAATGATAGAGAATTATACCGGATGCGCTTCATCATGTAACAGTCATAACCTAGGGTGACACAGAACTAGCTCCAGTTCATCAATGTAATGTAGGCATGTATTCCGAATATAGTCATACGTGCTTATGTAAAAGAACTTGCATGCCATCTTTTGTCCTACCCTCCCGTGGTAGCGGGGTCCTACTGGAAACTAAGGGATATTAAGGCCTGCTTTCAATAGAGTACCGGAACAAAGCATTAACATATAGTGAATACATGAACTCCTCAAACTACGGTCATCACCGGTAAGTATCCCGATTATGGTCACTTCAGGGTTAACGGATCATAACACATAATAGGTGACTATAGACTTGCAAGATAGGATCTAGAACTCTCATATATTGATAAAAACAGAATAGGTTCAGATCTGAAATCATGGCACTCGGGCCCTAGTGACAGGCATTAAGCATAGCAAAGTCATAGCAACATCAATCTCAGAACATAGTGGATACTAGGGATCAAACCCGAACAAAACTAACTCGATTACATGATAAATCTCATCCAACCCATCACCGTCCAGCAAGCCCACGATGGAATTACCCACGCACGGTGGTGAGCATCATGAAATTGGTGATGGAGGAAGGTTGATGATGACGATGGCGATGGATTCCCTTCTTCGGAGCCCCGAACGGACTCCAGATCAGCCCTCCCGAGAGAGTTTAGGGCTTGGCAGCGGCTCTGTACCATAAAACACGATGAATCCTTCTTCTCTGGTTTTTTCTCCCCGAAAGTGAAGATAAAGTCCAGGTTTGTGACGGCTGGATAATTAAGCTACAACAAACCTCTGCTAAAGATGGCACGTCACTTTGATTACTGTTGCTAATCTCGCGTTAGTTCAAAACTGATCCGAATTCAAATTTGAAATCAAGCAATGATAAAACTTTTCAAATATTAAAACTAAAATGTTCGGAGTGAACCAATTAATTCATAGGAAATTATGGTGGAGAAAACACACTTTTATAAAGTAGTTAATTGCACAATAATAAATAAAGCAAAGGTAAAACAATTATTTGCATGCTTTTAAATTAATAGACAAATACAAACTACTTTTTTTAATGTGCCATGATTATCGTAGCAGTAGTATAATTAAATATACAAGTTTAGGTACTAAGTGATAAGATTTTTTATAAAATTAAATCCAAGGGAAAACATGAAAGAAATAAAGTAAAAGAAAGAGAAAAGAACCCCCCCGCCCCCAATAGAAATAGAAATATAAACAAAATGAGCCCCCCCCCACTGGGCCAACCGGCCCACCTGGCCACTGGGCTAGCCAGGCC
>NC_057809.1:35448904-35455977 GCF_018294505.1 Triticum aestivum
GCGGCTGCTGCTACCCACCGCTGGTGCCCCCCTCCCGCGCGCCTACTACCGCTAGATCCGCGCCAGACCGTGCCCGCTCTGCCCGGCCGTGCCCTTGCCCCGCCTCTGCCACTCCCTGGCCACCGCTCTTGCCGCTCGCACGCACCCGACCGCAGCGGCTCCGCCCCCGGCCGCTCCCTCGCTCAGCTGCCTCCCCCTCCCCGCCAGCCCCTGCCGGTGGCATCGCCGTGGCCATGCCCCTCGCGCCGGCGCCCACGCGCCCGCTCCGGCCCCGCTCGGGCCTTGCCTCATTACCGGGCAGGGCTATGGCTTCGCCCGCACCGGCCTGCCCGAATGCCCATTAAGGCCACTGTGCCTATGACCAATGGGCCCAGCCCCAGAACAAAAAAAAGAATTTATAGAAAAAATATGTAAATAAAAATTAAATTAATTAATTAACTTAATTAATTTAGGTTAATTAAACTTAATTAACCTGCTAATCAACTATTAGCGGTTAATTAAATGTCCGGCCTGTGACATGTGGGACCCACTTGTGAGGTTGACCAGGTCAACGTCAACGCTGACTGGGTTGTTGACTTTGACTGGCCCAGCAGTCAGCCTCTACTGACTGGGCAGTTGACCTAGTCAACTGGTCCCGCTGTCAGCCACATATGCACCTCTCTGGGTACACTCTCTGTGTACCCATAGCATTTTATTCTTTTATTTCCAAATAATATTAATTCCAAAAATGATTAAAACTTTAGAAAAGCATAGGAAATTAACTGTAGCTCGGATGAAAATGTTTTCTACATGAAAGTTGCTTAGAACGACGAGACGAATCCGGATACGCAGCCCGTTCGTCCGCCACAAATCCCTAGCATAGCAAACACGCAACTTTCCCCCTCCGATTCATCTATACGAAAACGCAAAACACCAGGGATATTTTCCCAGATGTTTCCCCCCTTCACCGATACCACCTCATACCGCGTTAGGGCACCCCTAGCATCGCTACTTGTCATGGCATGCATCGCTATGCATATGTTTTCTTAATATTTATTGTTTCTTCCCCCTCTTCTCTCGCTAGACACTGAGACCGACGCCGCTGCTACCCAGTATGACTACGGTGTTGACGACCCCTCCTTCTTGCCAGAGCAACCAGGCAAGCCCCCCCCCCCTTGATCACCAGATATCGCCTACTCTCCTCTATACTGCTTGCATTAGAGTAGTGTAGCATGTTACTGCTTTCCGTTAATCCTATTCTGATGCATAGCCTGTCATTGTTGCCACAACTGTTGATACCTTACCTGCAATCCTAAATGCTTAGTATAGGATGCTAGATTATCATTAGTGGCCCTACATTCTTGTTAGTCTGCCATGCTATACTATCGGGCCGTGATCACGTTGGGTGTTGATCACATGTAAATACATACATATATACATACTATACAGGTGGTAACTAAAGTCGGGTCGGCTCGTTGAGTACCCGCAAGTGATTCCGATGTTGGGGGTTGAAGGGGCAGGTGGTTCCACCCAGGTAGTGGTGGGCCTAGGTTCCCGACGGCCCCTGACTGTTACTTTGAGGTGGAGCAACAGGGCAGGCGGAGACCACCTAGGTGAGAGGTGGGCCTGGCCCTGGTCGGCGTTCGCGGTTACTTCAAAATAACACGCTTAACGAGATCTGGGTATTTGATCTGAGTCTGGCTACTGGCCTATACGCACTAACGAACTACGCGGGGACAGTTATGGGCACTCGATGTCGTGGTATCAGCCAAAGTCTTCGTGATGTCAGCGACTGAGCGGCGCGCGCCGGGTTGGACTGGAACACCTGCTCTTGTATAAGGGAGGCCAGGTCTGCTCACCGGCCGCATACGCAACGTGCAGGTGTGCAATGGGCGATGGGCCCAGACCCCCGCGCCATAGGATTTAGACCGGCATGCTGACCTCTCTGTTGTGCCTAGGTAGGGCTGCGACGTGTTGATCTTCCGAGGCTGGGCATGACCCAGGAAAGTGTGTCCGGACAAAGGGGATCGAGCGTGTTGGGAAATGTGGTGCACCCTTGCAGGGAAGTTAATCTATTCGAATAGCCGTGATCTTCGGTAACAGGACAACTTGGAGTTGTACCTTGGCCTTATGACAACTAGAACTGGATACTTAATAGAACACACCCTTCCAAGTGCCAGCTACAACCCAGTCATCGCTCTCTAACAGGGCGA
Source organism: Triticum aestivum (assembly GCF_018294505.1). Taxonomy (NCBI): domain Eukaryota; kingdom Viridiplantae; phylum Streptophyta; class Magnoliopsida; order Poales; family Poaceae; genus Triticum; species Triticum aestivum. The sequence continues at coordinate 35,451,097 of NC_057809.1, forward strand.
TGAGGAGAGGATCGCCGGGTAGGATTATGCTACACGATGCTACTTGGTGAACTGACCTTCTGCTCTCTCCTACATGCTGCAAGATGGAGGTGGCCAGAAGCGTAGACTTCGATAGGGCTAGCTATCCCCTCTTATTTCAGCATTCTGCAGTTCAGTCCACATGTGATACCCTTATTCCATTTGATACCAATGCATACATATGTAGTGTAGCTCCTTGCTTGCGAGTACTTTGGATGAGTACTCACGGTTGCTTTGTTCCCCCTTTTCCCCCTTCCTATACCCGTTTGCTGCGACCAGATGATGGAGTCCTGGAGCCAGGCGACACCGTAGATGATGACTCCTAGTACACTGGAGGTGCCTACTACTACATGCAGGCCGCTGACGATGACCAGGAGTAGATTAGGAGGATCCCAGGTAGGAGGCCTGCGCCTCTTTCGATCTGTATCCCAGTTTGTGCTAGCCTTCTTAAGGCAAACTTGTTTAACTTATGTCTATACTAAGATATTGTTGCTTCCGCTAACTCGTCTATGATCGAGCTTTTGTAGTCGAGCCCTCGAGGCCCCTGGCTTGTAATATGATGCTTGTATGACTTATTTTATTTGTAGAGTTGTGTTGTGATATCTTCCCGTGAGTCCCTGATCTTGATCGTACATGTTTGCGTGTATGATTGGTGTACGATTGAATCAGGGGCGTCACAAGTTGGTATCAGAGCCTACTACCTGTAGGAATCCTCCTTCCACACTCCTTGGCCGAAGTCGAGTCTGGACATTACAAAACTTTTTACTAACATGGCTGCGTGTCTTACGGGCCCACGTCGCCATTTGGGTGGTATTAGTATCTTTTACTCCTCGTCTATACTCTAGGACTCTGATCTCTCTTCTATTCGGGTTAAATGATTTTGCTAACTCTAACTCTAGGTTCTCGTAAATACTTTCTCCCGAAGAGCCCCTTCATTCCAGATGATGGCATGCTTCACCAGAAGATTCCGAAGATACTCTCCGTTATTCTCTCGAGACCCTGTGCCCACCACTTTTGCTATTCTCAATCACCGATAAAATCCTTATGGATAACTGCTTACACTTGTCGTTCTTACCTTTGTTCCTAGTTGCCCATGTTATTACTTGATACCCTGAAAATTTCTTCGATAATTCGAGAATCCTTTGTGCCCACCGCTTTGCAGCTCTTTGCCGCAGACAAACCCTTACGGATAATTTCTCGCACTTATCGAGTATCCGATCATCCTTGGTTGATTCATGTATTTCACAAAAGTCTTCGAAATACTATTCGATCCCCGAAAATCCTCAACAGCCTATTGCTCTTGAAATTCTTGCTTTCTTGCATTATGATTAACCTCATAAGTCCGGTAATCTTATTGACATCCTTAATCATTAATAGTTTGAGTCTGTTGAATCAATATGTTGCAAATGCTCGCATTCCTTAATCAGATCCTTCGTTTTGTCCTTCTGGCTCAGACGTCATTTTAAACATGAGCTGGATCTCGACCAATTAAATTTTGCCATCGATTGTACCCTAAGGCCATTCAACTTATCCATCCCTAATCAGAGCATTGCTTCTGATCCCTTGTCTTGGAATACATAATTCCTTTGCATTTGAGCTTTGAGTTAGTCAGTTGTTTCTATAATATGATGCACATGCATTCCTTCTTCCTTTGATAGAGTACCGATACTCACATCAGCTCCGTTGTAGACCACCAGACCTCTTGTTAGATTATTATACGACAATGTCCTTCATATTCAAGTAACATTGTGAGCCTTTCCACGGACATATAAAGCCTTTGGTAAATTGTATCCTCTGCTTTCTCAACCATGCTCTGTTTTCGAGCTGGTGGTATTTACTATTGAAGCTTGTGGTATATGTTTCCACGATACCCTGATGGGTTGAACCTATGCCTTCCTTATTATGTGTGAACTCAAAAGTTTTCACAAGTCATGCTCTTCTGGTATTTTGCTAGATAAAATTTCTACACTCCAGCTTCATCAAAAGCGAGAAGCAAAATGAAAGGTTATGCATGGAAGAAGTGGGAGTCGACCTTGAGCCTTTGTGTTCATGCCCATGGACCCGATGTGGAACTTATCATCGAAGCTTCTTGTAAATGATAATAATCCCATTGTTATAAGTTCGTCCTGTATCTATGTTTGGTCCTTTGCAATCGTGGTTCCGATCATATTATCTCCTTGATTTTAATCCTCGGATTAGTTAAAGCACTTGTCTTCTGCAGATCAATACACCTCTGCAACCTCTATTATGTTCTACCTTCGAGTATTACCCCGTGGTATCTCGATAAAATCATAGATCCAAATTACTTCTTATGAGTTCTTCTTCAAGTATTATTTCTCACTGATTCCAATTTTTCCCCGGGTTCTGAGTTGTTAGACACTCAGGGACACCGATAGTGAATCGTGTCCGTAATCCGATTCATTAACTCTAAGTAATTTTTGTTGCTTATGAGTTTAATAATCCTTCAAGTCATTCCCAGCCTGCTCGGTTATATCATTCTCATGCCGATTTTAACTATACTACCTGGTTCTTAATCTCAGAGCACAACTTTTGACGATGAGCTGAGCTTATGTCGATCTTTGCTCATCATATCATTTTGCTTTGGACAGCAAGCTTGCTTTGGAGTTTGTGTCGTACCATTGGTTCCATTAACCTATTGCTTTCAAGTTAATGGTCGGTATTTCATTCTTAGACCATTGGTTATCGAATCACCATTCTAACATTGATCGTACTACCAAAGCCCATATCTCGGGTGTGCTTTTCGACCAATGTTTAATAGTGTGCGTTTTCCTCGAGCATACCTCATTATATCATTTGATCCGACAAATGTTATCTTCTTGTTCACATAATTGTGGAAATCCATCTTTTGGAAGTCCCAATGAATTGTTGCTGAGTTCATCAGCCACCTCCTCACCCTCTTCCTGATTTAATGATGAACTCTTGTTTTGGAACTCGCTTCCATAGTTCATTTCCCTGAGAACCTTACAATGTCATCTCAACAATTTGTGTTGCACCTTTCTTCTCAGGCATCTTGAATCTGAGTTATCCTAACACCAATCAGATCTGAATCTCGGTCAGATATGATGGTTGGAACAGATTGCCAAGAGTTATAACACTAGTCTTTATATGACTCGGTAAGGTGATGTCATGCCTAGCACACCTGTCCGGAGAACCTATTGTTATAGATTTCTTTTCAGGAAAGTTATCCATTCTTCCATGAGGAAATTGTACGACTTATTCTACAAGTTATTCCTGATGGATCCTTTCTGTTTCCAAAGTTTGATCTTCACTTGTTGACCTTGTCAATGCTATCTCGAAGAGTGTCTATGGTACTCCGATTTTCAACAAGAACATTTGAAGCCCAATGCTAAATGTTTCCTGCTCAATTATACAAACACCAATGTATGGGCAATGTCATGAAATTTCTCTCTCCTTACCTAAAGAGTTTTCTACATTATATCATGTCATGGATATCATACTCTGCTTGTCCTTGGGAAGGATATACCCTTGAAATATGTGTTTAAACACATTTTCCTTTCCATTGGTTTGTCTAAACCTTCTTGTGATCAATATGATCTAAGCAGTAATTTTCTCCTGCTTAGGTAAACACCTCGGTATACAATTATGTCAGTAAGACCCTGTTACTATTGTTGTTGACATTCCGGTAACCGCCGATGGATGAGAACCTTGCCTATTGGCCTGCCTCGTTCAACAAGAAGGAAAATGGTTCTCTTCGTCCCTCGTCCTTGGTACCAATGTTGTTGCCGACATAACCGACAGACTATCCTCTGACATGCCTTGCTTACATGACCGGACAAGATATCACCGCCCTTCCTACTTTTAGCCAACATGGTGGGCACATAACCCACAGTTCTACAGGATCGAAACCTAACTATCCTATACACCCCTGTTTCCAAAGTTATTCCACCCGCTTGGCTTCATATGTAGTTCACGGGCCACCTTCCGAGAGATCATCAATTCTGGTATCAGACACAATACTTATTCCCGTTGCTTGAACCCCTTTCACACTTTGTTTCAGGCATCGAGCGATTGCCTATCCGTTTGAAACTTACGATGGTACCTCTTACTTTGCTCTTGATATCTTCTTAAGTTTCAATTCGAGAGATACTTATGCTTCTTCCCTTGAGTTAACCGTCTAATGCTCAATCTTGCTAGAATCCATCCTTATAGACTTTTCCCCTCTTATCCTTTCATAAATATGGTGAAGATCCTGAAGGAAGGACGACAATTTCATCATGATGACCTGAAGCAGAGAAATGAAGACATCAACATAGTGGATCTACCTCTTCGAGAAGAGCAACCAAGACCGAGAAGATCCATTAGAATTTCGTAACCAGAACTTTCCCCCTTATTCCACCTCTTAAATCTCGGGACGAGATTTCTTGTAGTGGAGGAGAATTGTGACGCCCTGATAATTAAGCTACAGCAAACCTCTGCTAAAGATGCCACGACACTTCGATTACTGTTGCTAATCTCACATTAGTTCAAAACTGATCCGAATTCAAATTTGAAATCAAGCAACGATAAAACTTTTCAAATATTAAAACTAAAATGTTCGGAGTGAACCAATTAATTCATAGGAAATTATGGTGGAGAAAACACACTTTTATAAAGTACTCCCTCCGTCCCATAATATAAGAACGTTTTTAAGTTAACATAGCTTAAAGAACGTTCTTATATTATGGGACGGAGGGAGTAGTTAATTGCACAATAATAAATAAAGCAAAGGTAAAACTATTATTTTCATACTTTTAAATTAATAAACAAATACAAACTACTTTTATTTAATGTGCCATGATTATCGTAGCAGTAGTATAATTAAATATACAAGTTTAGGTACTA
>NC_057809.1:35456816-35516590 GCF_018294505.1 Triticum aestivum
CCTTGCAAGTCCGCGCGCTCCCCTCCGCGTCGCGCCCGCGCATGCCCCACTCGCTCCTTTGCCTGCGCTGCTACTTCTACTCACGCTGCCGCCTACTCGCTGCAGCCACTGCTACCCACCGCTGGTGCCCTCGCGCGCGCCTACTGCCACCAGCGCCGCGCCAGACCGTGCCCGCTCTGCCCGGCCGCGCCCTTGCCCCGCCTCTGCCGCTCCCTGGCCGCCGCTCTTGCCGCTCGCGGGCACCCGACCACGGCGGCTCCGCCCCCGGCCGCTCCCTAGCTCAGCTGCCTCCCCCTCCCCGCTAGCCCCTGCCGGCGGCCTCGTTCGTGAAGGAAATATGCCCTAGAGGCAATAATAAAGTTATTATTTATTTCCTTATATCATGATAAATGTTTATTATTCATGCTAGAATTGTATTAACCGGAAACATAATACATGTGTGAATACATAGACAAACAGAGTGTCACTAGTATGCCTCTACTTGACTAGCTTGTTAATCAAAGATGGTTATGTTTCCTAACCATGAACAAAGAGTTGTTATTTGATTAACGAGGTCACATCATTAGTTGAATGATCTGATTGACATGACCCATTCCATTAGCTTAGCACCCGATCGTTTAGAATGTTGCTATTGCTTTTCTTCATGACTTATACATGTTCCTATAACTATGAGATTATGCAACTCCCATTTACCGGAGGAATACTTTGGGTACTACCAAACGTCACAACGTAACTGGGTGATTATAAAGGAGTACTACAGGTGTCTCCAATGGTAGATGTTGGGTTGGCGTATTTCGAGATTAGGGTTTGTCACTCCGAGTGTCGGAGAGGTATCTCTGGGCCCTCTCGGTAATGCACATCACATAAGCCTTGCAAGCACTGCAACTAATATGTTAGTTGTGAGATGATGTATTACAGAACGAGTAAAGAGACTTGCCGGTAACGAGATTGAACTAGGTATTGGATACCGACGATCGAATCTCGGGCAAGTAACATACCGATGACAAAGGGAACAACGTATGTTGTTATGCGGTCTGACCGATAAAGATCTTCGTAGAATATGTAGGAGCCAATATGGGCATCCAGGTCCCGCTATTGGTTATCGACCGGAGACGTGTCTCGATCATGTCTACATTGTTCTCGAACCGTAGGGTCCGCACGCTTAACGTTACGATGACAATTATTATGAGTTTATGCATTTTGATGTACCGAAGGTTGTTCGGAGTCCCGGATGTGATCACGGACATGACGAGGAGTCTCGAAATGGTCGAGACGTAAAGATTGATATATTGGAAGCCTATGTTTGGACACCGGAAGTGTTCCGGGTGAAATCAGGATTTTACCGGAATACCGGGAGGGTTACCGGAACCCCCCGGGAGGCAAATGGGCCTATTGGGCCTTAGTGGAAAAGTGAAAGGGGCTGCCCACAAGGGCTGCGCGCCTTCCCCCCTTCCCTAGTCCTATTAGGACTAGGAGAAGGGGCCGGCCCCCCTCTTTCTCTCTTCTCTTTGGAGAGTCCTATTAGGAATAGGATTGGGGGGGGGGGGGAGTCCTACTCCCGGTAGGAGTAGGACTCCTCCTGCGCCTCTCTCTCCCTAGCTGGCCGAACCCCTCCCCCTGCTCCTTTATATACGGGGGCAGGGGGCACCCCATAGACACACAAGTTGATCCTTGAGATCGTTCCTTAGCCGTGTGCGGTGCCCCCTGCCACCAAATTCCACCTCGATCATACCGTTGTAGTGCTTAGGCGAAGCCCTGCGTCGGTAGTACATCAAGATCGTCACCACACCGCCGTGCTGACGGAACTCTTCCTTGACGCTTTGCTGGATCGGAGCCCGAGGATCGTCATCGAGCTGAACGTGTGCTAAGAACTCGGAGGTGCCGGAGTAACGGTGCTTGGATCGGTCGGATCGGGAAGAAGACGTATGACTACTTCCTCTACGTTGTGTGATCGCTTCCGCAGTCGGTCTGCGTTGGTACGTAGACAACACTCTCCCCTCTCGTTGCTATGCATCACCATGATCTTGCGTGTGCGTAGGAAATTTTTTGAAATTACTACGTTCCCCAACAGTGGCATCCGAGCCTAGGTTTTATGGTTTGATGTTATTTGCACGAGTAGAACACAAGTGAGTTGTGGGCGATACAAGTCATACTGCCTACCAGCATGTCATACTTTGGTTCGGCGGTATTGTTGGACGAGACGATCCGGACCAACCTTATGCGTACTCTTACGCGAGACCGGTTCCCTCGACGTGCTTTGCACATAGATGGCTTGCGGAAGACTGTCTCTCCAACTTTAGTTGAACCAAGTGTGGCTACGCCCGGTCCTTGAGAAGGTTAAAACGGAGTCAATTTGACGAACTATCGTTGTGGTTTTGATGCGTAGGTGAGATGAGTTCTTACTTAAGCCCGTAGCAGCCACGTAAAACTTGCAACAACAAACTAGAGGACGTCTAACTTGTTTTTGCAGGGCATGTTGTGATGTGATATGGTCAAGGCATGATGCTGATTTTATTGTATGAGATGATCATGTTTTGTAACCAAGTTATCGGCAACTGGCAGGAGCCATATGGTTGTCGCTTTATTGTATGCAATGCAATCGCGATGTAATGCTTTACTTTATTACTAAGCGGTAGTGATAGTCGTAGAAGCATAAGATTGGTGAGACGACAACGATGCTACGATGGAGATCAAGGTGTCGCGCCGGTGACGATGGTGATCATGACGGTGCTTCGGAGATGGAGATCACAAGCACAAGATGATGATGGCCATATCATATCACTTATATTGATTGCATGTGATGTTTATCCTTTTATGCATCTTATCTTGCTTTGATTGATGGTAGCATTATAAGATGATCTCTCACTAAATTATCAAGAAGTGTTCTCCCTGAGTATGCACCGTTGCCAAAGTTCGTCGTGCCCAGACACCGCGTGATGATCGGGTGTGATAAGCTCTACGTTCATCTACAACGGGTGCAAGCCAGTTTTGCACACGCAGAATACTCAGGTTAAACTTGACGAGCCTAGCATATGCAGATATGGCCTCGGAACACAGAGACCGAAAGGTCGAGCGTGAATCATATAGTAGATATGATCAACATAACGATGTTCACCATTGAAAACTACTCCATCTCACGTGATGATCGGTTATGGTTTAGTTGATTTGGATCACGTGATCACTTAGAGGATTAGAGGGATGTCTATCTAAGTGGGAGTTCCTAAGTAATTTGATTAACTGAACTTAAACTTATCATGAACTTAGTACCTGATAGTATCTTGCTTGTTCATGTTGATTGTAGATAGATGGCTCGTGCTGTTGTTCCGTTGAATTTTAATGCGTTCCTTGAGAAAGCAAAGTTGAAAGATGATGGTAGCAATTACACGGACTGGGTCCGTAACCTGAGGATTATCCTCATTGCTGCACAGAAGAATTACGTCTTGGAAGCACCGCTAGGTGCCAGGCCTGCTGCTGGAGCAACACCAGATGTTATGAACGTCTGGCAGAGCAAAGCTGATGACTACTCGATAGTTCAGTGTGCCATGCTTTACGGCTTAGAATCGGGACTTCAACGACGTTTTGAACGTCATGGAGCATATGAGATGTTCCAGGAGTTGAAGTTAATATTTCAAGCAAATGCCCGAATTGAGAGATATGAAGTCTCCAATAAGTTCTATAGCTGCAAGATGGAGGAGAACAATTCTGTCAGTGAGCATATACTCAAAATGTCTGGGTATAATAATCACTTGATTCAGATGGGAGTTAATCTTCCAGATGATTGCGTCACTGACAGAATTCTCCAATCACTGCCACCAAGCTACAAGAGCTTTGTGATGAACTATAATATGCAAGGGATGAACAAGACTATTCCCGAGCTCTTCGCAATGCTGAAAGCTGTGGAGGTAGAAATCAAGAAGGAGCATCAAGTGTTGATGGTTAACAAAACCACTAGTTTGAAGAAAAAAGGGCAAAGGGAAGAAGAAGGGGAACTTCAAGAAGAACAGCAAGCAAGTTGCTGCTCAGGAGAAGAAACCCAAGTCTGGACCTAAGCCTGAAACTGAGTGCTTCTACTGCAAGCAGACTGGTCACTGGAAGCGGAACTGCCCCAAATATTTGGCGGATAAGAAGGATGGCAAGGTGAACAAAGGTATATGTGATATACATGTTATTGATGTGTACCTTACTAGAGCTCGCAGTAGCACCTGGGTATTTGATACTGGTTCTGTTGCTAATATTTGCAACTCGAAACAGGGACTACAGAATAAGCAGACGCTAGCAAAGGATGAGGTGATGATGCGCGTGGGAAACGGTTCCAAAGTCGATGTGATCGCGGTCGGCACGCTACCTCTACATCTACCTTCGGGATTAATATTAGACCTAAATAATTGTTATTTGGTGCCAGCGTTGAGCATGAACATTATATCTGGATCTTGTTTAATGCGAGACGGTTATTCATTTAAATCAGAGAATAATGGTTGTTCTATTTATATGAGTAATATCTTTTATGGTCATGCACCTTTGAAGAGTGGTCTATTCTTGTTGAATCTCGATAGTAATAATACACATATTCATAATGTGGAAGCCAAAAGATGCAGAGTTGATAATGATAGTGCAACTTATTTGTGGCACTGCCGTTTAGGTCATATCGGTGTAAAGCGCATGAAGAAACTCCATACTGATGGGCTTTTGGAACCACTTGATTATGAATCACTTGGTACTTGCGAACCGTGCCTCATAGGCAAGATGACTAAAACACCGTTCTCCGGTACTATGGAGAGAGCAACAGATTTATTGGAAATCATACATACCGATGTATGTGGTCAGATGAATACTGAGGCTCGTGGCGGATATCGTTATTTTCTCACCTTCACAGATGATTTAAGCAGATATGGGTATATCTACTTAATGAAACACAAGTCTGAAACATTTGAAAAGTTCAAAGAATTTCAGAGTGAAGTTGAAAATCATCGTAACAAGAAAATAAAGTTTCTACGATCTGATCGTGGAGGAGAATATTTGAGTTACGAGTTTGGTGTACATTTGAAAAATTGTGGAATAGTTTCGCAACTCACGCCACCCGGAACACCACAATGTAATGGTGTGTCCGAACGTCGTAATCGTACTTTACTAGATATGGTGCGATCTATGATGTCTCTTACTGATTTACCGCTATCGTTTTGGGGTTATGCTTTAGAGACGGCCACATTCACGTTAAATAGGGCACCATCAAAATCCGTTGAGACGACGCCTTATGAACTATGGTTTGGCAAGAAACCAAAGTTGTCGTTTCTTAAAGTTTGGGGCTGCGATGCTTATGTGAAAAAGCTTCAACCTGATAAGCTCGAACCCAAAGCGGAGAAATGTGTCTTCATAGGATACCCAAAGGAAACTGTTGGGTATACCTTCTATCACAGATCCGAAGGCAAGACATTCGTTGCTAAGAATGGATCATTTCTAGAGAAGGAGTTTCTCTCGAAAGAAGTGAGTGGGAGGAAAGTAGAACTTGACGAGGTAACTGTACCTGATCCCTTATTGGAAAATAGTACATCACAGAAAACTGTTTCTGCGACACCTATACCAATTAGTGAGGAAGCTAATGATGATGATCATGAAACTTCAGGACAAGATACTACTGAACCACGTAGATTAACCAGAGTGAGATCCGCACCAGAGTGGTACGGTAATCCAATTCTGGAAGTCATGCTACTAGATCATGATGAACCTACAAACTATGAAGAAGCGATGGTAAGCCCAGATTCCGCAAAGTGGCTTGAGGCCATGAAATCTGAGATGGGATCCATGTATGAGAACAAAGTATGGACTTTGGTTGACCTGCCCGATGATCGGCAAGCAATTGAGAATAAATGGATCTTCAAGAAAAAGACTGACGCTGACGGTAATATTACTATCTATAAAGCTCGACTTGTCGCAAAAGGTTTTCGACAAGTTCAAGGGGTTGACTACGATGAGACCTTCTCACCCGTAGCGATGCTTAAGTCCATCAGAATCATGTTAGCAATTGCCGCATTTTATGATTATGAAATATGGCAGATGGATGTCAAAACTGCATTCCTGAATGGATTTCTGGAAGAAGAGTTGTATATGATGCAACCAGAAGGTTTTGTCGATCCAAAGGGAGCTAATAAAGTGTGCAAACTCCAGCGATCCATTTATGGACTGGTGCAAGCATCTCGGAGTTGGAATAAACGCTTTGATAGTGTGATCAAAGCATTTGGCTTTATACAGACTTTTGGAGAAGCCTGTATTTACAAGAAAGTGAGTGGGAGCTCTGTAGCATTTCTGATATTATATGTGGATGACATATTGCTGATTGGAAATGATATAGAATTTCTGGATAGCATAAAGGGATACTTGAATAAAAGTTTCTCGATGAAGGACCTCGGGGAAGCTGCTTACATATTAGGCATAAAAATCTATAGAGATAGATCAAGACGCTTAATTGGACTTTCAGAAAGCACATACCTTGACAAGATTTTGAAGAAGTTCAAAATGGATCAAGCAAAGAAAGGGTTCTTGCCTGTGTTACAAGGTGTGAAGTTGAGTCAGACTCAATGCCCGACCACTGCAGAAGATAGAGAGAAAATGAAAGATGTTCCCTATGCTTCAGCCATGGGCTCTATCATGTATGCAATGCTGTGTACCAGACCTGATGTGTGCCTTGCTATAAGTTTAGCAGGGAGGTACCAAAGTAATCCAGGAGTGGATCACTGGACAGCGGTCAAGAACATCCTGAAATACCTGAAAAGGACTAGGGATATGTTTCTCGTATATGGAGGTGACAAAGAGCTCACCGTAAGAGGTTACGTTGATGCAAGCTTTGACACTGATCCGGACGATTCTAAATCGCAAACCGGATACGTGTTTACTTTAAACGGTGGAGCTGTCAGTTGGTGCAGTTCTAAACAAAGCGTCGTAGCAGGATCTACATGTGAAGCGGAGTACATAGCTGCTGCGGAAGCAGCGAACGAAGGAGTCTGGATGAAGGAGTTCATATCCGATCTAGGTGTCATACCTAGTGCATCGGGTCCAATGAAAATCTTTTGTGACAATACTGGTGCAATTGCTTTGGCAAAGGAATCCAGATTTCACAAGAGGACCAAACACATCAAGAGACGCTTCAACTCCATCCGGGATTTAGTCCAGGTGGGAGACATAGAGATTTGCAAGATACATACGGATCTGAATGTTGCAGACCCGTTGACTAAGCCTCTTCCACGAGCAAAACATGATCAGCACCAAGGCTCCATGGGTGTTAGAATCATTACTGTGTAAACTAGATTATTGACTCTAGTGCAAGTGGGAGACTGAAGGAAATATGCCCTAGAGGCAATAATAAAGTTATTATTTATTTCCTTATATCATGATAAATGTTTATTATTCATGCTAGAATTGTATTAACCGGAAACATAATACATGTGTGAATACATAGACAAACAGAGTGTCACTAGTATGCCTCTACTTGACTAGCTCGTTAATCAAAGATGGTTATGTTTCCTAACCATGAACAAAGAGTTGTTATTTGATTAACGAGGTCACATCATTAGTTGAATGATCTGATTGACATGACCCATTCCATTAGCTTAGCACCCGATCGTTTAGTATGTTGCTATTGCTTTTCTTCATGACTTATACATGTTCCTATAACTATGAGATTATGCAACTCCCGTTTACCGGAGGAATACTTTGGGTACTACCAAACGTCACAACGTAATTGGGTGATTATAAAGGAGTACTACAGGTGTCTCCAATGGTAGATGTTGGGTTGGCGTATTTCGAGATTAGGGTTTGTCACTCCGAGTGTCGGAGAGGTATCTCTGGGCCCTCTCGGTAATGCACATCACATAAGCCTTGCAAGCACTGCAACTAATATGTTAGTTGTGAGATGATGTATTACAGAACGAGTAAAGAGACTTGCCGGTAACGAGATTGAACTAGGTATTGGATACCGACGATCGAATCTCGGGCAAGTAACATACCGATGACAAAGGGAACAACGTATGTTGTTATGCGGTCTGACCGATAAAGATCTTCGTAGAATATGTAGGAGCCAATATGGGCATCCAGGTCCCGCTATTGGTTATTGACCGGAGACGTGTCTTGGTCATGTCTACATTGTTCTCGAACCGTAGGGTCCGCACGCTTAACGTTACGATGACAGTTATTATGAGTTTATGCATTTTGATGTACCGAAGGTTGTTCGGAGTCCCGGATGTGATCACGGACATGACGAGGAGTCTCAAAATGGTCGAGACGTAAAGATTGATATATTGGAAGCCTATGTTTGGACACCGGAAGTGTTCCGGGTGAAATCAGGATTTTACCGGAATACCGGGAGGGTTACCGGAACCCCCCGGGAGGCAAATGGGCCTATTGGGCCTTAGTGGAAAAGTGAAAGGGGCTGCCCACAAGGGCTGCGCGCCTTCCCCCCTTCCCTAGTCCTATTAGGACTAGGAGAAGGGGACGCCCCCCCTCTTTCTCTCTTCTCTTTGGAGAGTCCTATTAGGAATAGGATTGGGGGGGGGGAGTCCTACTCCCGGTAGGAGTAGGACTCCTCCTGCGCCTCTCTCTCCCTAGCCGGCCGAACCCCTCTCCCTGCTCCTTTATATACGGGGGCAGGGGGCACCCCATAGACACACAAGTTGATCCTTGAGATCGTTCCTTAGCTGTGTGCGGTGCCCCCTGCCACCAAATTTCACCTCGATCATACCGTTGTAGTGCTTAGGCGAAGCCCTGCGTCGGTAGTACATCAAGATCGTCACCACGCCGTCGTGCTGACGGAACTCTTCCTCGACGCTTTGCTGGATCGGAGCCCGAGGATCGTCATCGAGCTGAACGTGTGCTAAGAACTCGGAGGTGCCGGAGTAACGGTGCTTGGATCGGTCGGATCGGGAAGAAGACGTACGACTACTTCCTCTACGTTGTGTGGTCGCTTCCGCAGTCGGTCTGCGTTGGTACGTAGACAACACTCTCCCCTCTCGTTGCTATGCATCACCATGATCTTGCGTGTGCGTAGGAAAATTTTCGAAATTACTACGTTCCCCAACAGTTCGGGCCTCGCCTTGTGACCGGGCAGGGCTGCGGCTTCGCCTGCACCCGCCTGCCCGAATGCCCATTAAGGCCACTGTGCCTATGACCAGTGGGCCCAGGCCTAGAACGAAAAAAAGAATTTATAAAAAATATAAATATGTAAATAAATAATAAATTAACTTAATTAACTTAATTAATTTAGGTTAATTAAACTCCATTAACCTGCTAATCAACTGTTAGCGGTTAATTAAATGTCCGACCTATGACATGTGGGACCCACTTGTGAGGTTGACCAGGTCAAAGGTCAACGTTGACTGGGCTGTTGACTTTGACTGGCCCACCAGCCAGCCTCTGCTGACTGGGCAATTGACCCAGTCAACTGGTCCCGCTGTCAGTCACATATGCACCTCTCTGGGTACACTCTCTGTGTACCCATAGCATTTTATTTTTTTATTTCCTAATAATATTAATTCCAGAAATGATTAAAACTTTAGAAAAGCATAGGAAATTAACCGTAGCTCGGATGAAAATGTTTTCTGCATGAAAGTTGCTCAGAACGACGAGACGAATCTGGATACGCAGCCCGTTCGTCCGCCACACATCCCTAGCACAGCAAACACACAACTTTCCCCTCTGATTCATCTGTCCGAAAACGCGAAACACCGGGGATATTTTCCCGGATGTTTTCCCCTTCACCGGTACCACCTCATACCGCGTTAGGGCACCCCTAGTACCGCTATTTGTCATATCATGCATCGCTATGCATTTGTTTGCTTAATATTTATTGTTTCTTCCCCCTCTTCTCTCTCTAGACACCGAGACCGATGCCGCTGCTACCCAGTATGACTACGGTGTTGATGACCCCTCCTTCTTGCCAGAGCAACCAGGCAAGCCCCCCCCCCTTGATCACCAGATATCACCTACTCTCCTCTATACTGCTTGCATTAGAGTAGTGTAGCATGTTACTGCTTTCCGTTAATCCTATTCTGATGCATAGCCTGTCATTGTTGCTACAACTATTGATACCTTACCTGCAATCCTAAATGCTTAGTATAGGATGCAATATTATCATCAGTGGCCCTACATTCTTGTCAGTCTGCCATGCTATAGTATCAGGCCGTGATCACGTCGGGTGTTGATGACGGGTAAATACATACATATATACATACTGTCGGTGTCAAAACCGGCGGATCTCGGGTAGGGGGCCCCGAACTGTGCGTCTAGGCCGGATGGTAACAGGAGGCAGGGGACACGAAGTTTTACCCAGGTTCGGGCCCTCTTGATGGAGGTAAAACCCTACGTCCTGCTTGATTAATATTGATGATATGGGTAGTACAAGAGTAGATCTACCACGAGATCAGAGAGGCTAAACCCTAGAAGCTAGCCTATGGTATGATTGTATGTTGTGATTGTTGTCCTGCGGACTAAAACCCTTCGATTTATATAAACACCGAAGAGGGTTAGGGTTACACAAGGTCGGTTACAAAGGAGGAGATATCCATATTCGTATTGCCTAGCTTGCCTTCCACGCCAAGTAGAGTCCCATCCAGACACGAGACGAAGTCTTCAATCTTGTATCTTCGTAGTCTAACAGTCCGGCCAATGGAGATAGTCCGGCTGTCCAGAGACCCCCTAATCCAGGACTCGCTCACATACTATACAGGTGGTGACTAAAGTCGGGTCGGCTCGTTGAGTACTGATAACCCACAAGTATATGGGACCGCAACAGCTTTCGAGGGTAGAGTATTCAACCCAAATTTATTGATTCGACACAAGGGGAGCCAAAGAATATTCTCAAGTATTAGCAGCTGAGTTGTCAATTCAACCACACCTGGAAACTTAGTATCTACAGCAAAGTGTTTAGTAGCAAAGTAATATGATAGTGGTGGTAGCAGCAACAAAAGTAAAGACAACAAAAGTAATATTTTTGGTATTTTGTAGTGATTGTAACAATAGCAGCAGGAAAGTAAATAAGCGAGAACCAGTATATGGAAAACTCGTAGGCACCGGATCAGTGATGGATAATTATGCCGGATGCGGTTCGTCATGTAACAGTCATAACATAGGGTGACACAGAACTAGCTCCAATTCATCAATGTAATGTAGGCATGTATTCCGTATATAGTCATACGTGCTTATGGAAAAGAACATGCATGACATCTTTTGTCCTACCCTCCCGTGGTAGCGGGGTCCTATTGGAAACTAAGGGATATTAAGGCCACCTTTTAATAGAGAACCAAAACAAAGCATTAGCACATAGTGAATACATGAACTCCTCAAACTATGGTCATCACCGGGAGTGGTCCCGATTATTGTCACTTCGGGGTTGCTGGATCATAACACATAGTAGGTGACTATAGACTTTCAAGATAGGATCAAGAACTCACATATATTCATGAAAACATAATAGGTTCAGATCTGAAATCATGGCACTCGGGCCCTAGTGACAAGCATTAAGCATAGCAAAGTCATAGCAACATTAATCTCAGAACATAATGGATACTAGGGATCAAACCCTAACAAAACTAACTCGATTACATGATAAATCTCATCCAACCCATCACCGTCCAGCAAGCCTACGATGGAATTACTCACGCACGGCGGTGAGCATCATGAAATTGGTGATGGAGGATGGTTGATGATGACGACGGCGATGAACCCCCCTCTCCGGAGCCCCGAATGGACTCTAGATCAGCCCTCCCCAGAGGTTTTAGGGCTTGGCGGCGGCTCCATATTGTAAAACGCGATGATTTCTTCTCTCTTATTTTTTTTCTCTCCGAAAGCAAATATATAGAGTTGGAGTTGGTGTCGGAGGGTTTCCAAGGGGCCCACGAGGTAGGGGGCGAGCCCTAGGGGGGGCCCACCCTCGTGAGAAGGGTGTGGGCCCCCTGGTCTTCATCTTTGGCGAGGATTTTTTATTGTTTTTTCTAAGATGTTCCGTGAAGTTGCAGGTCATTCCGGGAATATTTGTTTTCTGCACATAAAACAACACCATGGTAATTCTACTGAAAACAGCGTTAGTCCGGGTTAGTTCCATTCAAATCATACAAGTTAGAGTCCAAAACAAGGGCAAAAGTGTTTGGAAAAGTAGATACGACGGAGACGTATCAACTCCCCCAAGCTTAAACCCTTGCTTACCCTCAAGCAATTCAGTTGACAAACTGAAAGAAAGAAAGAAAAACTTTTAGAGTGAGATGAGTTTTCCAAATTCATTGTAGACTTTCCCTATGGCTTAGCAAGCCATAATAATAAATCTCGGATGACAACACTTTCTCAAAACAATCATAATATGATATAACAAGATGGTGTCTTGCTAGCTCTTTCTGGGACCGCAAAGCATAAATGCAGAGCACCTTTAAAGATTAAGGACTGACTAGACATTGTAATTCATGGTAAAAGAGATCCAATCATAGTCATACCCAATATAAATTAACAGCGATGAATGCAAATGACAGCTGTGCTCTCCACCTAGTGCTTTTTAATAAGAGGGTGATGACTCAACATAAAAGTAAATGGATTGGCCCTTCGCAGAGGGAAGCAGGGATTTGTAGAGGTGCTAGAGCTCCGTTTTGAAATAGAGATAAATTGTATTTTGAGCGGTATACTTTCATTGTCAATGTAACAACTAAGATATGGCGATATCTTCCATGCTAAACACATTATAGGAGGTTCCCGAACAGAATGGTAAAGTTTATACCCCCCCTCCACCAACAAACATCAATCCATGGCTTGCTCGAAACAATGAGTGCCTCCAACATACATCAGGTCCCAGGGGGAGTTTTGTTTGCAATTAATTTTGATTTAGTTTGCATAAAGCATGGGACTGGGTATCCCGGTGACCAGCCATTTTCTCGTGAGTGAGGAGCGGAGTCCACTCCTCTTGAGAATAACCCGCCTAACACGGAAGATAAGGACAACCTTGGTTGATACATGAGCTATTTGAGCATACAAAACAGAATGTTTATTTGAAGGTTTAGAGTTTGGCACATACAAATTTACTTGGAACGGCAGGTAGATACCGCATATAGGAAGGTATAGTGGACTCATCTGGAATAACTTTGGGGTTTAAGGGATTGGATGCACAGGCAATATTCCTGCTTAGTACAAGTGAAGGCTAGCAAAATACTGGGAAGCAGCCAACTAGAGAGCGACAACAGCCATGTACATGCATTAAAATTAATAAACATTGGATGCAAGCATGAGTAGGATATAATCAACCATGAACATAAATATCGTGAAGGCTATGTTGATTTGTTTCAACTACATGCGTGAACATGTGCCAAGTCAAGTCACTTAAATCATTCAAAGGAGGATACCACCCCATCATACCACATCATAACCATCTCAATAGCATGTTGGCACACAAGGTAAATCATTATAACTCATAGCTAATCAAGCGTGGCACAAGCAACTATGATCTCTAATTGTCATTGCAAACATGTTTATTCATAATAAGCTAAATCAAGAATGAGGGGCTCATCATAATTACAAAAACAAAAGAGGTCGAGTTCATACCAGCTTTTCTCATCTCAGTCAGCCCATCATATATCATCATAATTGCCTTTCACTTGCACGACCGAACGGTGTGAATAATAATAAGAGTGCACGTGCATTGGACTAAGCTGGAATATGCGAGCATTCAATAAACAGGAGAAGACAAGGCAATATGGGCTCTTGGTTAAATCAACAATAATGCATATAAGAGCCACTTCAACAATTTAATTATGGTCTTCTCCTACGGACCCCCAAAGAAAAGAAAAGAAATAAAACTATTTACACGGGAAAACTCCCAAGAAGCAAACGAAGAACGGGAAATATTTTTGGGTTTTCTTTTTAATTATTACTACTATAGTAGAAAAATAAACTACTACTATTTTTTCTGGTCTTTCTTAAGGTTTAACAAACACACAAAAAGAAAGCAGGAAAAAGAAAATAAACTAGCATGGATTTTACAGTGAAAAAGTATGAGCACCGACATCTAGCAATGAGTGTGTGTGAACATAAATGTAATGTCGGTGAGAAATACGTACTCCCCCAAGCTTAGGCTTTTGGCCTAAGTTGGTCTATGGCCATGGCTGGCCTGGCGGATATCCATAATAATAGTTGTTGGGGTTGTACTGTGATGAGGAAGAATAGTTGGGATCATACTATGATGAAGAAGAAGACTTTGACTGCCACTGGCTGACAGTCATCTCTAGGAATAAACAGATTGTCGTGGAGGCTCATCTTGTGGTTCCTGTTCTGGGGCTGGTGCATGATTCTTGTAAGCTTGGACGGCATCCCACGTAACGAGGTAGGGTCCTACAAAATTAAACAAAGAAGGAGCAGGCAGGATAATAGTCTCAGGTTGATGTTTGTTAAAGAACAATTGATATTTAAGCTCTCCTGCCCTATTCTTAACAATAAAATCATGTGCCACCATACTTTTATGATCTAGATAAACACGGGGCATCACCTTTTCTTCCTTCTCAGCATGCCTAATAGGTATGTTAAAATGTGCAGCTAGGCGTGTGGCATAGATGCCTCCAAAGATGGGACCCTTAGTACGGTTCATACTTAACCGTCTAGCAATAATACCGCCCATACTAAAAGTGTTATCACTATATAAACCGTGGTGCAGAATAATTATATCAGGGATACTAAGGTTTCCACTGTTTCAGCGTCCAATTAAACAACGACTAGCAAATAGTTCAAAGTAGCGTAAAACAGGAAAATGTATGCTAGTGATTCGTGCATCAGAAACCTTTCTAGTTTCTCCTATAGTGATAGTATCAATAAACCCAGCCACATCATCATGATGTGGTTCTTCTGTCTTGCCCTCAAAATGGATTAAACAAATCCGACAGAAATCATAAAGTGGCATCTCCTTATGCTCATCATATAAATGAAACTCCACCGTAGGTGGTGAGTTCCTAGAATGAAAATGAAAGTTTTGCACAAAAGTATTTGTGAGTAAGAGATACTAATCACATTGGTCGTGGAGGAAAGCGGTGAGGCCTGCTTTGTGAGCCAATTCATGAAAATCTTCATAGATACCGGCTGCACACAACAAATCTTCAGAAGGCCATTCACAGGCCCGAATCTTCGCGGTGCGCGGCAAATTATACTTAGGCTTTGGTGCCTTTTCCTTTGAGCTTTGGCTCGATGAGCCCCTCAAAAATCTCCTCATTATTTTTCTGAAATAATCTGAAATTTTTAGTAACTTCAAATAAAAGTAAACCAAACTCAATAATATTGATAGCAACTACTCCTACAAGTGCCTAGAGCCTATATCAAGCATTAGAACTACTTGGAACCATATAAATTTGACATGCAAGCTCAAGAACATGGTCACCTATGCAGCACAAATTTGCAAAGAATAAATCACTAGAACAAAAACTAATTGGGCCAATGGAGGAGTCACATACCAAGGAACAATCTCCCCAAGCAGTTTTGCGAGAGGTGCTTTAAGCAAGGAGATCGAAAATCACAGCAAAAGTGGCTGGAACTCGTGCTTGAGTTGGTTTTTTGGGTTTGTGTGAGAGAGAGGAAGAAGATGGGTGCTGGGATAAGTGGAGGAGGGCCGCCGTGGGCCCACGAGGCAGGGGGCGCGCCCTATAGGGGGGGGGGCGCCCACCACCCTCGTGGCCAGGTGGCAGCTCCTCCCGCGGTAATTTTTGCACAGTAAATCCTTAAATATTCCCGAAAAAATCATATTAAATTGGCATGTCATTCTAAGGACTTTTATTTTCGGGATTTTTTTATGTTGCACGGATAAGTCAGGAAGCAGACAGAAAAATACTATTTTTACTTTATTTAATATAAATAACAGAAAGTATAAAGAGGGTACAGAAGGTTGTGCTTCTAGTTTCATCCATCTCATGCTCATCAAAAAGAATCCACTAACAAGGTTGATCAAGTCTTGTTAACAAACTCATTCCGATAATCATGTAACTGGAGAAATTTCGAATAACACTAAGTTACCTCAACGGGGATATGCACATCCCCAATAATAAGAATATCACATTTCTTTTTGACAGTAGGAAGAGGGAATTCAAAACCTCCAAATATAATCGATGCAATTTTTCCAATAGAGTTGATACTGTGAACTTGAGGTTGTTTCCTTGGAAAGTGTACCGTATGCTCATTACCATTAACATGAAAAGTGACATTGCCTTTGTTGCAATCAATAACAGCCCCTGCAGTATTAAGAAAAGGTCTTCCAAGAATAATAGACATACTATCATCCTCGGGAATATCAAGTATAACAAAGTCAGTTAAAATAGTAACGTTTGCAACCACAACAGGCACATCCTCACAAATACCGACAGGTATAGCAGTTGATTTATCAGCCATTTGCAAAGATATTTCAGTAGGTGTCAGCTTATTCAAGTCAAGTCTACAATATAAAGAGATAGGCATAACACTAACACCGGCTCCAAGATCACATAAAGCAGTTTTAATATAATTTCTTTTAATGGAGCAAGGTATAGTAGGTACTCCAGGGTCTCCAAGTTTCTTTGGTATTCCACCCTTAAAAGTATAATTAGCAAGCATGGTGGAAATCTCAGCTTCCGGTATCTTTCTTTTATTAGTAATGATATCCTTCATATATTTAGCATAAGGATTTGTTTTGAGCACATCAGTTAATCTCATACGCAAAAAGCGTTCAAAATCCTTGTCATCCTTTTTCTTGGATGGTTTCGGAGGAAAGGGCATAGGTTTCTGAACCCAAGGTTCCCTTACTTTACCATGTTTCCTAGCAACAAAGTCTCTTTTATCATAACGCTGATTCTTTGATTGTGGGTTATCAAGATCAACAGCAGGTTCAATTTCTACATCATTATCATTACTAGGTTGAGCATCATCATGAACTTCATCATTAATATTTTTACTAGGTTCATGTTCATTACCAGATTGTGTTTCAGCATCAGACATAGAAATATCATTTGGATTATCAGGTGGTTTAGCAATAGGTTCACTAGAAGTTTGCACAGTTCTATCATTTTTCTTCTTCTTGTTTTTAGACGAACTAGGAACATCAATATTATTTCTTTGAGAATCTTGCTCGATTCTCTTAGGGTGGCCTTCAGGATACAAAGGTTCCCGAGTCATTCTACCAGTTCTAGTAGCCACTCTAACAGCATAATCATTTTTCTTACTATTCATTTCATCAAGCACTTCTTTTTGAGCCTTAAGTACTTGTTTTAGTTGAGTGGTAACCATAGAAGCATGTTTGCTAACAAGTTTAAGTTCACCTTTAATATTAGCCATACAATCACCCAAGTATTTAAGCATATCGGAATCATATTTCAATTGTCTACCAAAATAAGCATTGAAATTTTCTTGTTTGACAATAAAATTATCAAACTCATCAAAGCATTGCCTAGCAGGCTTATAGTGAGGGATATCACCTTCATCAAATCTATAGAGAGAATTTACCTTTACTACCTGTGTCAGGATATCGGGATCAGGAGGTTCTTCAGTAAATAAATAATTAAGATCATATGTTTCTTCAACAGGCGGTATATTATGACCATGTATTTCTTCAATAGGAGGTAAATTCTTAACGTCTTCAGCTTTAATACCTTTTTCTTTCATAGATTTCTTTGCCCCTTGCATATCTTCGGGACTAAGAAATAGAACACCTCTCTTCTTCAGAGTTGGTTTAGGAATAGACTCAGTAATTGGAGCAGGAGTTGGCTCAGGAGCTGGCTTAGGAGGTGCCCAATTATTTTCATTTTTCAACATATTATTCAATAAGATTTCAGCTTCATTCGGTGTTCTTTCCCTGAAAAGAGAACCAACACAACTATCCAGGTAATCTCTGGAAGCATCGGTTAGTCCATTATAAAAGATATCAAGTATTTCAGGTTTCCTAAGAGGATGATCAGGCAAAGCATTAAGTAACTTGAGAAGCCTCCCCCAAGCTTGTGGGTGACTCTCTTCTTCAATTTGCACGAAGTTGTATATTTTCCTCAAAGCAGCTTGTTTCTTATGAGCAGGGAAATATTTAGCATAGAAGTAATAAATCATATCCTGGGGACTACGCACACAACCAGGATCAAGAGAATTAAACCATATCTTAGCATGACCCTTTAATGAGAACGGAAATATTTTGAGTATATAGAAGTAAGACGATCTCGCATCATTAGTGAACAGGGCACCTATATCATTTAACTCAGTAAGATGTGCCACAACAGTTTCAGATTCATAGCCATAAAATGGATCAGATTCAACCAGAGTAATTATATCAGGATCAACAGAGAATTCATAATCCTTATCAGGGACACATATAGGTGAAGTAGCAAAAGCAGGGTCGGGCCTCATTTTATCTCTAAGTGATTCTTTGTTCCATTTAATTAATAACCTCTTAAGCTCATATCTATCCTTGCAAGCTGAAATAGCGGCAGAAGATTCCATATCAAAAAGATAACCCTCAGGAATAACAGGCATATTTTCATCATCACTATCATCATCGTATTCAGATTCAATAATTTCTTTTTCTCTAGCCCTAGCAATTTGTTCATCAAGAAATTCACTAAGGGGCACAGTAGTATCAGGCATAGAAGCAGTTTCATCATAAGTATCATGCATAGCAGAAGTGGCATCATCAATAACATGAGACATATCAGAACGAATAGCAGAAGCAGGTGTAGGTGTCGCTAACTTACTCATAACAGAAGGTGAATCAAGTGAAGAGCTAGATGGCAGTTCCTTACCTCCCCTTGTAGTTGAGGGATAGATCTTGGTTTTTGGATCTCTTAAGTTCTTCATAGTGTCCAGCAGATATAAATCCCAAGTGACTCAAAGAATAGAGCTATGCTCTCCGGCAACGGCGCCAGAAATTAGTCTTGATAACCCACAAGTATAGGGGATCGCAACAGCTTTCGAGGGTAGAGTATTCAACCCAAATTTATTGATTCGACACAAGGGGAGCCATAGAATATTCTCAAGTATTAGCAGCTGAGTTGTCAATTCAACCACACCTGGAAACTTAGTATCTGTAGCGAAGTGTTTAGTAGCAAAGTAATATGATAGTGGTGGTAGCAGCAACAAAAGCAAAGACAACAAAAGTAATGTTTTTGATATTTTGTAGTGATTGTAACAGTAGCAGCGGGAAAGTAAATAAGCAAGAACCAGTATATGGAAAACTCGTAGGCACCGGATCAGTGATGGATAATTATGCCAAATGCGGTTCATCATGTAATAGTCATAACATAGGGTGGCACGGAACTAGCTCCAATTCATCAATGTAATGTAGGCATGTATTCCGTATATAGTCATACGTGCTTATGGAAAAGAACTTGCATGACATCTTTTGTCCTACCCTCCCATGGCAGAGGGGTCCTATTGGAAACTAAGGGATATTAAGGCCTCCTTTTAATAGAGAACCGGAACAAAGCATTAGCACATAGTGAATACATGAACTCCTCAAACTATGGCCATCACCGGGAGTGGTCCCGATTATTGTCACTTCGGGGTTGCCGGATCATAACACATAGTAGGTGACTATAGACTTGCAAGATAGGATCAAGAACTCACATATATTCATGAAAACATAATAGGTTCAGATCTGAAATCGTGGCAGTCGGGCCCTAGTGACAAGCATTAAGCATAGCAAAGTCATAGCAACATCAATCTCAGAACATAATGGATACTAGGGATCAAACCCTAACAAAGCTAACTCGATTACATGATAAATCTCATCCAACCCCTCATCGTCCAACAAGCCTACGATGGAATTACTCACGCACGGCGGTGAGCATCATGAAATTGGTGATGGAGGATGGTTGATGATGACGACGGCGATGGATCCCCCTCTCCGGAGCCCCGAACGGACTCCAGATCAGCCCTCTTGAGAGGTTTTAGGGCTTGGCGGCAGCTCTATATCGTAAAACATGATGATTTCTTCTCTCTTATTTTTTTCTCACCGAAAGCAAATATATAGAGTTGGAGTTGGCGTCGAGGGTTTCCAGGGGGCCCACGAGGTAGGGGGCGCGCCTTGGGGGGGCACCCTTGTTAGTCCGGGTTAGTTCCATTCAAATCATACAAGTTAGAGTCCAAAATAAGGGTAAAAGTGTTTGGAAAAGTAGATACGACGGAGACGTATCAAGTACCCGCAAGTGATTCCGATGTTGGGGGTTGAAGGGGCAGGTGGTTCCACCCAGGTAGTGGTGGGCCTAGGTTCCCGACGGCCACCGATTGTTACTTTGAGGCGGAGCGACAGGGAAGGCGGAGACCACCTAGGTGAGAGGTGGGCCTGGCCCTGGTCGGCGTTCGCTATTACTTAAAAATAACACACTTAACGAGATCTGGGTATTTGATCTGAGTATGGCTACTGGCCTATATGCACTAACCAACTACGCGGGGACAGTTATGGGCACTCGACGTCGTGGTATCAGCCGAAGCCTTCGTGACGTCAGCGACTGAGCGGCGCGCTGATGTCTACTACACAACCTTCTTCTTGTAGACGTTGTTGGGCCTCCAAGTACAGAGGTTTGTAGGAAAGTAGCAAATTTCCCTCAAGTGGATGACCTAAGGTTTATCAATCCGTAGGAGGCGTAGGATAAAGATGGTCTCTCTCAAGCAACCCTGCAACCAAATAACAAAGAGTCTCTTGTGTGCCCAACACACCCAATACAATGGTAAATTGTATAGGTGCACTAGTTCGGCGAAGAGATGGAGATACAAGTGCAATATGGATAGGAGATAATAGTTTTTGTAATCTGAAGATATAAAAACAGCAAGGTAACTAATGGTAAAAGTGAGCATAAACGGTATTGCAATGATAAGAAACAAGGCCTAGGGTTCATACTTTCGCTAGCGTAAGTTCCCTCAACAATGATAACATAATTGGATCACATAACTATCGCTCAACATGCAAGAAAGAGTCACTCCAAAGTCACTAATAGCATAGAACGAACAAAGAGATTATGGTAGGGTACGAAACCACCTCAAAGTTATTCTTTCCAATCAATCCGTTGGGATATTCCTATAAGTGTCACAAACAGCCCTAGAGTTCATACTAGAATAACACCTTAAGACACAAATCAACCAAAACCCTAATGTCACCTAGATACTCCAATGTCACCTCAAGTATCCATGGGTATGATTATATGATATGCATCACACAATCTCAGATTCATCTATTCAACCAACACATAGGACCTCAAAGAGTGCCCCAAAGTTTCTACCAGAGAATCACGATGAAAACGTGTGCCAACCCCTATGCATAGGTTCATGGGCGGAACCCGCAAGTTGATCACCAAAACATACATCAAGTGAATCACGTGGTATCCCATTGTCACCACAGATACGCACGGCAAGACATACATCAAGTGTTCTTAAATATTTAAAGACTCAATCCAATAAGATAACTTCAAAGGGAAAACTCAATCCATTACAAGAGAGTAGAGGGGGAGGAGAAACATAAGATCCAACTATAATAGCAAAGCACGCGATACATCAAGATCGTGCCAAATCAAGAACATGAGAGAGAGAGAGATCAAACACATAGCTACTGGTACATACCCTCAGCCCCGAGGGAGAACTACACCCTCGTCATGGAGAGCACCGGGATGATGAAGATGGCCACCGGAGAGGAATTCCCCCTCCGGCAGGGTGCCGGAATGGGTCTAGATTGGCTTTCGGTGGCTACGGAGGCTTCTGGCGGCGGAACTCCCGATCTCTTGTGTTCCTCGGTAGTTTTAGGGTACATGGGTATATATGGGTGAAAGAGATACATCAGGGAAGCCACGAGGGGCCCACGAGGGTGGAGGGCGCGCCCCCCTACCTCGTGGCTCCCTCGTTCCTTTCCTGACGTGCACTCCAAGTTTTTCCGGTATATTTCCTTCCAAAAATAACTTCTCTAGTTGGTTTCATTCCGTTTCAACTCCGTTTGATATGCCTTTTCTTCGAAACACTGAAATAGGCAAAAAACAACAATTTTTGGCTGGGCCTCCGGTTAATAGGTTAGTCCCAAAAATAATATAAAAGTGGATAATAAAGCCCAATATTGTCCAAAATAGTAGATAATATAGCATGGAGCAATAAAAAATTATAGATACGTTGGAGACGTATCACGCGCACCGGGTTGGACTGGAACGCGTGCTCTTGTATAAGGGAGGCTAGGTCTACTCACTGGCCACGTACGCAACGTGCAGGTGTGCAATGGGCGATGGGCCCAGACCCCTGCGCCATAGGATTTAGACCGGTGTGCTGACCTCTCTATTGTGCCTAGGTAGGGCTGCGACGTGTTGATCTTTCGAGGCCGAGCATGACCCAGGAAAGTGTGTCCGGACAAAGGGGATCGCGCATGTTGGGAAATGTGGTGCACCCCTGCAGGGAAGTTAATCTATTCGAATAGCCGTGACCTTCGGTAATAGGACGACTTGGAGTTTTACCTTGGCCTTATGACAACTAGAACCGGATACTTAATAAAACACACCCTTCCAAGTGCTAGATACAACCCGGTGATCGCTCTCTAACAAGGCGACGAGGAGAGGATCGCCGGGTAGGATTATGCTACATGATGCTACTTGGTGAACTTACCTTCTGCTCTCTCCTACATGCTGCAAGATGGAGGTGGCCAGAAGCATAGACTTCGATAGGACTAGCTATCCCCGTCTTATTCCGGCATTCTGCAGTTCAGTCCACATATGATACCCTTATTCCATTTGATACCAATGCATACATATGTAGTGTAGCTCCTTGCTTGCGAGTACTTTGGATGAGTACTCACGGTTGCTTTGTTCCCCCTTTTCCCCCTTCCTATACCCGTTTGCTACGACCATACGATGGAGTCCAAGAGCCAGACGACACCGTCGACGACGACTCCTACTACACTGGAGGTGCCTACTACTATGTGTAGGTCGCTGACGACGACCAGGAGTAGATTAGGAGGATCCCAGGCAGGAGGCCCACGCCTCTTTCGATCTGTATCCCAGTTTGTGCTAGCCTTCTTAAGGCAAACTTGTTTAACTTATGTCTGTACTCAGATATTGTTGCTTCCGCTGTCTCGTCTATGATCGAGCTCTTGTATTCGAGCCCTCGAGGCCCCTGTAGAGCATCTTTATAGTCACCCGGTTACGTTGTGACGTTTGATAGCACACTAAGTGTTCCTCCAGTATTTGGGAGTTACATAATCTCATAGTTATAGGAACATGTATAAGTTATGGAGAAAACAATAGCAATAAACTAAACGATCATAGTGCTAAGCTAACGGATGGGTCAAGTCAATCGCATCATTCTCTAATGATGTGATCCCATTTATCAAATGACAACTCTTTGTCCATGGCTAGGAAACTTAACCATCTTTGATTAACGAGCTAGTCAAGTAGAGGCATACTAGGGACACTCTGTTTGTCTATGTATTCACACATGTACTAAGTTTCCGGTTAATACAATTCTAGCATGAATAATAAACATTTATCATGATATAAGTAAATATAAATAACAACTTTATTATTGCCTCTAGGGCATATTTCCTCCAGTCTCCCACTTGCACTAGAGTCAATAATCTAGATTACATTGTGATGATTCTAACACCATGGAGTCTTGGTGCTGATCATGTTTTGCTCATGAGAGAGGCTTAGTCAACGGGTCTGCAACATTCAGATCCGTATGTATCTTGCAAATCTCTATGTCTCCCTCCTTGACTTGATCGCGAATGGAATTGAAGCATCTCTTGATGTGCTTGGTCCTCTTGTGAAATTTGGATTCCTTTGCCAAGGCAATTGCACCAGTATTGTCACAAAAGATTTTCATTGGACCCGATGCACTAGGTATGACACCTAGATCAGATATGGACTCCTTCATCCAGGCTCCTTCATTTGCTGCTTCTGAAGCAGCTATGTACTCCACTTCACATGTAGATCCCGCCACGATGCTTTGCTTGGAACTGCACCAACTGACAACTCCACCATTTAATAAAAATACGTATCCGGTTTGTGACTTAGAGTCATCGGGATCAGTGTCAAAGCTTGCATTGACGTAACCGTTTATGACGAGTTCTTTGTCACCTCCATAAACAAGAAACATATCCTTAGTCCTTTTCAGGTATTTCAAGATGTTCTTGACTGCTGTCCAATGATCCACTCTTGGATTACTTTGGTACCTCCCTGCTAAACTAATAGCAAGGCACACATCAGGTCTGGTACACAACATTGCATACATGATAGAACCTATGGCTGAAGCATAGGGAATGACTTTCATTTTCTCTCTATCTTCCGCAGTGGTCGGGCATTGAGTCTAACTCAAGTTCACACCTTGTAACACAGGCAAGAACCCTTTCTTTGCTTGATCCATTTTGAACTTCTTCAAAACTTTATCAAGGTATGTGCTTTGTGAAAGTCCAATTAAGCATCTTGATCTATCTCTATAGATCTTGATGCCCAATATATAAGTAGCTTCACCGAGGTCTTTCATTGAAAAATTCTTATTCAAGTATCCTTTTATGCTATTCAGAAATTCAGTATCATTTCCGATCAACAATATGTCATCCACATATAATATCAGAAATGCTACAGAGCTCCCACTCACTTTCTTGTAAATACAGGCTTCTCCAAAAGTCTGTATAAAACCATATGCTTTGATCACACTATCAAAGTGTAAATTCCAACTTCGAGAGGCTTGTACCAGTCCATAAATGGATCGCTGCAGCTTGCACACTTTGTTAGCACCTTTTGGATCGACAAAACCTTCTGGTTGCATCATATACAACTCTTCTTTAAGATATCCATTAAGGAATGCAGTTTTGACATCCATTAGCCAAATTTCATAATCATAAAATGCGGCAATTGCTAACATGATTCAGACAGACTTAAGCATCGCTACGGGTGAGAACGTCTCATCATAGTCAACTCCTTGAACTTGTCGAAAACCTTTTGCAACAAGTCGAGCTTTCTAGACAGTAACATTACCGTCAGCGTTAGTGTCAGTGTCAAAACCGGCGGATCTCGGGTAGGGGGTCCCGAACTATGCGTCTAAGGCGGAAGGTAATAGGAGGCAGGGGACAAGATGTTTTACCCAGGTTCAGGCCCTCTTGATGGAGGTAAAACCCTACGTCCTGCTTGATTAATATTGATGATATGGGTAGTGCAAGAGTAGATCTACCACGAGATCAGAGAGGCTAAACCCTAGAAGCTAGCCTATGGTATGATTGTATGTTGTTCTACGGACTAAAACCCTCCAGTTTATATAGACACCAGAGGAGGCTAGGGTTACACAAGGTTGGTTACAAAGGAGGAGATATGCACATCCGTATTGCCTAGCTTGCCTTCCACGCCAAGTAGAGTCCCATACGGACACGAGACGAAGTCCTTAATCTTGTATCTTCATAGTCCAACAGTCTGGCCAAAGGATATAATCCGGCTGTCCAGATACCCCCTAATCCAGGACTCCCTCAGTAGCCCCCGAACCAGGCTTCAATGACGATGAGTCCGGCACGCAGTATTGTCTTCGGCATTGCAAGGCGGGTTCTTCTCCATCTTTCGAACGTTTGTAAAGCAGTGTCCGGTCTCATAAATGTTTGGGCCTCTTGGCTTCTGTGCCCAATAAGGGCTTTCTCCCACGCGTCGAATGAATACGAGGCGCCAGGGCGTTTTTTACATTCGCCCCCCTAGCCAGATAAATAAATTGTCTATTAAAGGGATGGGGATCCTTCGATCTGATCCATACCATCCTCCCCCAGCGAAAGTCCATCAGAGCGCATTCCGGAAAGATCCATTCCAGCATGGCCGACCTCCGCAGCTCCTCCTCCCGCCCCCAAAGCCCTAAGCCCGGTGATTGGGAGAGGTGTTCAGTCCCACACAGTTGTTTAGTCGAACTGCAGACTAAGGGATTTCTCCCTCCGGCGTACATGGTGCCTGTTCGAGCCGGGCTTGCCACCTATAATGGCGGGGAGCAAACGGAGAGATTTCCTTGTCCCTCTATGGGGGAACGGGTCTGCCTTGTTCCCTATCTATTAAGGGGACTCGGATTTCCAATTCATCCGTTCCTCCGCGGGCTCCTGGAGTTCTACGGCCTCCAATTACACAATTTCACCCCGCCTCCATCCTACATATCGCCGGCTATGTGGCTCTCTGCGAGTTGTTCCTGGGTTGCGAGGCTTACTTCGAGCTGTGGAAAAGGATATTTTGCCTCATCCCTCGCACACAGAGGGGGTCACTTTATCAAGTGGGCGGAGCCGAAATATGGCGCATCGCCGATACCGGATACCTGTCCGGTACCCCGAAGAAGTCACCCGAAGACTGGCCTTCAGAATGGTTTTATATGGAGGACGTTCCCCTTCCGGACCCTGTTCGGCCGGGTCTTCTTGAGTTCAACAATGCTCCTCTGAAGAAACGCCGAAGTTGGCGCCCACGGAGCCCCCAGGTGGAAGACAATGGAGAAGTCCTCTATCTGATGAACCGAATTAAAGCACTGGCTCGATCAGGATTGACAGTAATCGAAGTTATGTCGATTTGCATAATGCGGGGAGTGCAACCACTTCAATATCATGGGCACCCCTTGTGGTGTTATAACGGGGCGGATGACACCACCCGCTGCGGGCGTAAGGGCCCGGACAATGCTGCCGCTTTAGCGAAAATTCTGTCCGAATTGTTCAAGGGTGAGGAAGAGGAGTTCACCTGCATCAAGCCACGGGATGGATTCTCCAGGTACAATCCTCCAAGCTGGGTAAGTTATATCTCCCTGCTCCCATTTTTCCCGCATTCTTTGTCGTAAGTATTCACCTTGCCACTTTGCGGCAGGAACTGCGAAAAGCCATAAAGGAGGTCAGCAGCCCTTCTCCACAACCAGAGGACCCTGACCGGGCCCTCGACTCCGGACTTGAAGAAGATTTGGTTATATTCATGGAGCTGATAGACCGGCAGTTCTATCAGTTAAGCTGCGACGATGCCATGGTGGCCATTACGGCCGACTATCCCAGACTGCTCCCTACATCGCACGTAAGAAAAACCAAAAATCCCAACTCCAAAACTAGGATCCCCTTTTAGACGCTTCACCCACCATATACACATGGCCTTTTTACAGGGAAGGCATTCGGGACGCCCTACCGAACCCGCAGCAATGCGCCAACAGGAGGCACCGAGGCCGGGTAGGCCAAAAAGGAAGGCGGTCATGACGGAGACGCCGGCGCAAAGGTATAACAAACCCTGCTCCGTGGTTGTCGTCTTTTTTGAAATATAATGACACCCGTGTTTCTTTAACAGAAAAAACGCTCGCCGGAATATGTCCGGTGATGTTACTAATCACGCTTCCACCAGCCGGGCGCCAGGACCAGACATAGAGGCGGAAGCCGACATGGGGCGGGCGCTGGATAACCCCCCTACATAGGATGCAGATAGATTATCCGCTACAAACTCAGAGGTGGAAAGCGCCATGAATCATAGGCGCCGCCGGGCCGTACTCTGTGATGCTTGTTTCTCCCCAGAGGCATTTGATGCCTTCAATTCTGGAGAGGCGTACCTCCGAGCTGCTCAAGATGGTCTAGCCAGAGCCATGGATCAGTATGTAAAGGATGTACGGGTAAGTAAATCTGATGTTTTATATGTATCAGTAGCCCCTGAGATTTGAAACAGTTAGCAGAACTGAATTAAGGATCATCTTTATTGTGCAGGTTCTTAGAGAGAAGAATACTAGGCTGTCACAGGAGCTAGAGGAATGCAAGACCCAACCGCGGGCTGCTGTGGCCGCATTGCAGGAACCGAAAAAGTCACCTACTGGTAACATTTACTTTAAAGAATGATGGTAACCATATAATGTGCCGCATGGCTGCAGATCTAACAACAGATGTTGCAGATGAATCCGGAGAAAATACGGAGGACCAGCATGTTATGCGACAGCTAGAGGCTGGCAAACGCATGCTGACTGAGGTTAGGCGGGAGAAAAACAATCTCCAAGACGCCAATATTAAGCTGAGCATGGAACTAAAAGACGTTCAGTGCCAGCTTGCAGACTCCGAGAAGGAGAATAAGCGGCTTCGGCGCGGCATTTTCAATAAGTGCTTGAACGAATCCTTTTAAAGGAGTTCGGCGAAGAAGCCGACTAACAACATTATGTCTGTAGGTATGCTGACGGGTCGTCCTGCGGACGAAATGCCCGGGTCTGCGGGTGATCTTCTATCCGAGCTGTCACATCTGCACGAACAAGTTCGGCAGGTGATGCAGGGTGTTGCCCGGGCCTTGTGGCCGTCCATCTCCCTGCCAGAGGGCGTTGCAGGGCTTGCGGAGAAGCTCAAGGGAGCACGGCGGCGCTTCTGATTATGGAAGATATCAGCCAACCGACAGGGTGCCAGAGAAGCCTGGGCCATGGTGAAGACGTGGTATACCAAGGCAGACCCAAATCACATGGCCGAGGTCGGACCTGTGGGGCCCGACGGAAAAGAGATCCCCGTTAGCTTAGTTTATGAGCAAGTAGAATTAGCCGCAAAGTATTCCCAATAGGATTGTAAACTAGACCGCCTATTGGATGGTATAGAAGAGGAATTTAGTCAGTCTGCATGACAATGTAATGAAAGTGACATGTATAATGCCTTCTAGCCGGATTGTAGATCATTTGTCTTGGCGGACCTTTTCGCTTCAACCTCGGGACCCGATAGTCCGGAGTGTATCCGAATACCCGCGCAGTTATATAAGAACCGGGGCATGCGTGGGGACCAGTCGTAGGGGTCATAAGTGCTTGAACAGACAAGTGCCCAACTAGTTATGTTATATTACATGGGTAGTAAGAAACATCTTCCAGGGAGAATAGTTCTGTTAAGGGTTCCTTTCCCTGGGTAAGCATGCCCTAAAGTGCATGTCCGGACTGCAATAGGAAACGCAGGAAAAACATCTGGGGGCAGATATGGACAATAAATAAAAATCATCTTTTGTTCACCGACCGAATAATCCCTTAAGAATGCTAGCTTTTGGCTTCACCCAGTCTGAGGTACACGTCCGGCTGACCCGGTAGTAACAATCGCAGAGGTGCTCCCCTTATGCCCTAGCCGAATTAACGGGAATGTAGGGCATAAATACAAGAGCCAGGCAACCCAGCTTGGCCAAAACTTAAGTCATATCGATGCATATAATGGCGAAAAAGGTACATGCGGAAGCATGACACATGTTCGGGGCCTGAGGCGCAGATAAATAATCAAGCTTCTGTAAAAGAAGCCCCCCGGTATTATGAGCGCGGCTAGCGCATCGATAATGTGCAAGCGAGGCACAAGTTGGCCCTTAAAGGCCTAGAGAAATAATAAGAGAAAGGAAGAAAGAAAAACAAGACAGATAGTGTACATGCAAAAAATGGACAAAGGGAGGGGACGAACATAGGGTCCGGCGCTAGGCGTAGAATCTTCGGAGCCTGGCCACGTTCCATGGGTTCGGCTCGAGTCGACTAGTCGATGCATCCCGCAGTCGGTACGCTCCACTGGTCAGAACTTGGTCAATAATGAAGGGACCTTCCCATTTGGGCTCGAGCTTGTTCTTTTTCTTATCCCGCAGGCGTAGAACTAGTTCACCAACGTTATAAGTTTTGGCCCGTACTTCTCTGCTTTGGTATCTGCGAGCCTGTTGCTGATAAAATGCAAAACGAGCTTTGGCTACGTCGCGCTCCTCCTCTAGGGTGTCCAGACTGTCCTGCCGATCGAGCTCGGCTTCTCTTTCTTCGTACATGCGCACTCGAGGTGAGTCATGAATTATGTCACAGGGCAAGACTGCCTCTGCGTCGTGCACCATAAAGAAGGGTGTATATCCGGTACTACGATTCGGCGTGGTCTGCAGCCCCCAGAGTACGGAGTCGAGCTCCTCTACCCAGTGAAAGTTAGACTCCATTAAGGAACGCACTAATCTGGGTTTAATGCCACTCATTATAAGACCGTTTGCTCGCTCGACTTGACCGTTGGTTTGTGGGTGATAGACTGAAGCATAATCGAGCTTAATGCCCATTTTGTTGCACCAGAGTTTTACCTCATCGGCTGTGAAGTTTGTGACATTGTCAGTGATGATGCTATGGGGGACGCCATAACGGTGTACGACCCCAGATATGAAGTCTATCACTGGTCTGGATTCAGCTGTTTTAATAGGTTTGGTCTCTATCCATTTGGTGAATTTATCCACCATGACCAGTAAGTATTTTTTCTTGTGGGTTCCCCTTTAAGGGGTCCAACCATGTCAAGCCCCCAGACCGCGAAGGGCCACGTAATGGGGATTGTTTGGAGGGTGGTGGCTGGCATGTGGCTTTGATTTGCAAAGAGCTGGCAACCGGCGCAACGTTGGACCAAGTCCCGTGCATTTGCCCGGGCCGTTGGCCAATAGAATCCTGTACGAAAGGCCTTGCTTACAAGAGCCCGGCCTGCGGCATGGTGACCGCCAAGTCCGGCGTGGATTTCTACCAAAAGGTTCCGCCCTTCCTCTTCGGAGATGCACCTTTGAAGGACTCCGGTAGTGCTTTTTTATACAATTCTCCCTCGTGGACCCTGTAGGCCTTAGATCGCCGCACTATGCAGCGTACCTCATTTTGGTCCTCCGGAAGTTCCTGCCTAGTTAGGTAGGTCAGGAATGGTTCTGTCCACGGGGAGATAATGGCCATTATTACGTGGGCTGAAGGTGTTATTTCGGTGGCGGAGCCTCCGATTGTGTCAGAGTATTCGGTATCAGGCATTTTGGCCGGGTCCAAACTATTGTTACCGGTGTCCCCTTCTGCTATGTCTCGAGCTTGCGTTGGTTTTCCCCGAAGAGGAAGGGATGATGCAGCAGAGTAGCGTAAGTATTTCCCTCAGTTTTTGAGAACCAAGGTATCAATCCAGTAGGAGGCCACGCTCAAGTCCCTCGTACCTGCACAAAACGATAGCTACTCGCAACCAACGCGATTAGGGGTTGTCAATCCCTTCACGGTCACTTACGAGAGTGAGATCTGATAGATATAATATTTTTTTGGTATTTTTGGTATAAAGATGCAAAGTAAAAAGTAAAAGCAAAGTAAAAAGAAAAGCAAGATTAAAGTGATGGAGATTGATATGATGAGAATAGACCCGGGGGCCATAGGTTTCACTAGTGGCTTCTCTCAAGAGCATAAATATTCTACGGTGGGTGAACAAAATACTGTTGATCAATTGAAAGAATTGAGCATAGTTATGAGAATATCTAGGCATGATCATGTATATAGGCATCACGTCTGTGACAAGTATACCGAAACAATTCTGCATCTACTACTATTACTCCACTCATCGACCGCTATCCAGCATGCATCTAGAGTATTAAGTTAAAAACAGATTAACTCCTTAAGCAAGATGACATGATGTAGAGAGATAAATTCATGCAAAATGAAATAAACCCCATCTTGTTATCCTTGATGGCAACGATACAATACGTGCCTTGCTGCCCCTTCTGTCACTGGGTAAGGACACCGCAAGATCGAACCCAAAGCTAAGCACTTCTCCCATGGCAAGAACTACCAATCTAGTTGGCCAAACCAAACGGATAATTCGAAGAGACTTGCAAAGATAACCAATCATACATAAAAGAATTCAGAGAAGATTCAAATATTATTCATAGATAGACTTGATCATAAACCCACAATTCATCGGTCTCAACAAACACACCGCAAAAAGAAGATTACATCGAATAGATCTCCACAAGAGACGGGGAGAACTTTGTATTGAGATTCAAAGAGAGAGAAGAAGCCATCTAGCTACTAACCATGGACCCGAAGGTCTGAGGTAAACTACTCACACTTCATCGGAGGGGCTAGGATGATGTAGAAGCCCTCCGTGATGACGGCCCTCTTCCGGCGGAGCTCCAGAACAGGCCCCAAGATGGGATCTCGTGGATATAGAAAGTTGCGGCGGTGGAATTAGGTTTTTGGCTCCTGTTTTGATCGTTTGGGGGTATGTGTGTATATATAGGAGGAAGGAGTACGTCGGTGGAGCACTGAGGGGCCCACGAGGCAGGGGGCGCGCCCTAGGGGGGCGCCCCCCACCCTCGTAACCTCCTCTTTGACTCCCTGGAGTAGGGTCCAAGTCTCCTGGATCACGTTCGGTGAGAAAATCACGTTCCCGAAGATTTTATTCCGTTTGGACTCCGTTTGATATTTTGTTTCTCCGAAACACTGAAATAGGCAAAAAAACAGCAATTCTGGGCTGGGCCTCCGGTTAATAGGTTAGTCCCAAAAATAATATAAAAATGGAAAATAAAGCCCAATATAGTCCAAAACAGTAGATAATATAGCATTGAGCAATCAAAAATTATAGATACGTTGGAGACGTATCAAGCATCCCCAAGCTTAATTCCTGCTCGTCCTCGAGTAGGTAAATGATAAAAAGAGAATTTTTGATGCGGCGTGCTACTTGGCATAATTGCAATGCAAATCTTCTTAATTGTGGTATGAATATTCAGATTAGAAAGATTCAAGACAAAGGTTTATATTGACATAAAAATAATAATACTTCAAGCATACTAACAAGGCAATTATGTCTTCTCAAAATAACATGGCCAAAGTAAGTTATCCCTACAAAATCATATAGTCTGGCTATGTTCCATCTTCACCACACAAAGTATTTAAATCATGCACAACCCCGATGACAAGCCAAGCAATAATTTCATACTCTAACTTTTTCAAAAAAAATCAATCTTCACACAATACGTGAGCGTGAGCCATGGATATAGCACTATAGGTGGAATAGAATGGTGGTTGTGGAGAAGACAAAAAGGAGGGGAAGATAGTCTCACATCAACTAGGCATATCAACAGGCTATGGAGATGCCCATCAATAGATATCAAAGTGAGTGAGTAGGGATTGCCATGCAACGGATGCACTAGAGCTATAAATGTATGAAAGCTCGACAAAAGAAACTAGTGGGTGTGCATCCAACTTGCTTGCTCACGAAGACCTAGGGCACTTTGAGGAGGCCCGTCATTGGAATATACAAGACAAGTTCTATAATGTAAAATTCCCACTAGTATATGAAAGTGACAACATATGAGACTCTCTATATGAAGAACATGGTGCTACTTTGAAGCACAATATATGAGACTCGCTATATCATGGTGCTACTTTGAAGCACAAGTGTGGAAAAAAGGATAGTAGGATTGCCCCTTTTTATTTATTTTCTTTTTTTGGCCTTCTTTTTTTTTCTTTGGCATTTCTCCCCCTTTTTGGGGGCACAATGCTCTATTGAATGATGATCATCACACTTTTATTTATTTATAACTCAATGATTACAACTCGATTCTAAAACAAAGTATGACTCTATATGGATGCCTCCGGCGGTGTACCGGGATATGCAATGAATCAAGAGTGACAAGTATGAAAAAATTATGAACGGTGGCTTTGCCACAAATACTATGTCAACTACATGATCATGCTAAGCAATATGACAATGATGAATGTGTCATGATGAACTAGATGGTGGAAAGTTGCATGGCAATATATCTCAGAATGGCTATGGAAATGCCATAATAGATAGGTATGGTGGCTGTTTTGAGGAAGGTATATGGTAGGTGTATGATACCGGCAAAAGGTGCACGGTATTAGAGAGGCTAGCAAAGGTGGAAGGGTGAGAGAGTGTATAATCCATGGACTCAACATTAGTCATAAAGAACTCATATACTTATTGCAAAAATCTAGAAGTTATCAAAGCAAAGTATTACGCGCATGCTCCTAGGGGGATAGATTGGTAGGAAAAGACCATCGCTTGTCCCCGACCGCCACTCATAAGGAAGACAATCAATAAATAAATCATGCTCCGACTTCATCACATAACGGTTCACCATACGTGCATGCTACGGGAATCACAAACTTTAACACAAGTATTCTTTAAATTCACAACTACTCAACTAGCATGACTTTAATATTATCACCTCCATATCTCAAAACAATTATCATGCTTCAATCTTTTCTTAGTATTCAACACACTCAAAAGAAAGTTTCACAAATCTTGAATACCAAGCATATTATTGTTAAGCAAATTACCATGCTATTAAGAGACTCTCAAAATAATTTAAGTGAAGCATGAGAGATCAATAGTTTCTTTAAAACTAATCCACCACCGTGCTCTAAAAGATCTAAGTGAAGCACATAGAGCAAAATTATAACGCTCAAAAGATATAAGTGAAGCACATAGAGCAAAACTACTTAGCTCAAAAGATATAAGTGAAGCACATAGAGCAAAACTACATAGCTCAAAAGATATAAGTGAAGCACATAGAGTATTCTATCAAATTTTAATTCATGTATGGCTCTCTCAAAAGGTGTGTACAGAAAGGATGATTGTGGCATACTAAGACACAAAGACACAAATAATACAAGACGCTCCAAGCAAAACACATATCATGTTGGTGAATAAAAATATAGCTCCAAGTAAATTACCGATGGAAGTGGACGAAAGAGGGGATGCCTTCCGGGGCATCCCCAAGCTTTGACTTTTTGGTGTCCTTGGATTATCTTGGGGGTGCCATGGGCATCCCCAAGCTTAGGCTCTTTCCACTCCTTGTTCCATGATCCATAAAAAGAATTCACCCAAAACTTGAAAACTTCACAACACAAAACTCAAAATAGAAAACTCGTGAGCTCCGTTAGCGAAAGAAAACAAAAGACCACTTCAAGGTACTGTAATGAAGTCATTATTTATTTATATTGGTGTTAAACCTACTGTATTCCAAGTTCTCTATGGATTATAAACTATTTTACTAGCCATAGATTCATCAAAATAAGCAAACAACACACGAAAAAAAGAATCTGTCAAAAACAGAACAGTCTGTAGTAATCTGTAGCTAGCGCCAGATCTGGAACCCCAAAAATTCTAAAATAACTTGCTGGACGTGAGGAATTTATCTATTAATCATCTTAAAAAAGAATTAACTAAATATCACTCTTCAAATAAAAATGACAGTAGTTCTCGTGAGCGCTAAAGTTTCTGTTTTTTACAGCAAGTTCAACAAGACTTTCCCCAAGTCTTCCCAACGGTTCTACTTGGCACAAACACTAATTAAAAACAAAAAACACAACCAAAACAGAGGCTAAATAATTTATTTATTACTAAGCAGGAGCAAAAAGCAAGGAATAAAAATAAAATTGGGTTGCCTCCCAACAAGCGCTATCGTTTAACGCCCCTAGCTAGGCATAAAAGCGAGGATAGCTAAGTATTGTCATATTGATTCTTAATTCTTTTAGCGATGTTATGCTCGAATCCGGGAGGTTCCTTACGTTTCCCTTCATATTCAGAGATCTTGAGATCTAAAGGATCCAACCGCTTATGGCAAAGAGTAATCAACATATTCATGCGGTGAAGATTTACGCTAACGCTCTTAAGAGGTTCAAGAGATTTCTGTAAAATCTTAGTTACTTTGCAAATTTTCTCAAAAACTTGCGTTTTCTCTTGGGTATGATGGGGACCCTTTTGTTGAGGTAAAGTTCCTACTATACCTTCTATAATTTCATGCGCGATACTAGGATCAATTTCAATAAAATTGCCTTTGGCAACACAATCCAAAAGTTGTCTATGAGACATATTAAGCCCAACATAAAAGTTGCGAAGCAAAATTCTGAAATTTACTTCTAGGGTGCATTTACGATAAGATTCCATCATTCTAAACCAAGCATCCTTTAAGTTTTCTCCTTGCTTTTGTTTGAAGTGAAGGACTTCAAACTCGGGAGACATAGGAGCAGAAAGAGGACTAGCCATGACGACAAGCAAACAAACTAGCACACGAGCAAACAAGAGGCAAATGGCAAATAATGTAATGCGAGAGATAGGGATTGCGATGGGTACTTGGTATGTTGACTTTTTTGCATAGACTCCCCAGCAACGGCGCCAGAAATCCTTCTTGCTACGTCTTGAGCTTGCGTTGGTTTTCCCCGAAGAGGAAGGGATGATGCAGCAGACTAGCGTAAGTATTTCCCTCAGTTTTTGAGAACCAAGGTATCAATCCAGTAGGAGGCCGTGCTCAAGTCCCTCGTACCTGCACAAAACGATAGCTACTCGCAACCAACGCGATTAGGGGTTGTCAATCCCTTCACGGTCACTTACGAGAGAGAGATCTGATAGATATAATATTTTTGGTATTTTTGGTATAAAGATGCAAAGTAAAAAGTAAAAGCAAAGTAAAAAAGCAAAGCAAGATTAAAGTGATCGAGATTGATATGATGAGAATAGACCCGGGGGCCATAGGTTTCACTAGTGGCTTCTCTCAAGAGCATAAGTATTCTACGGTGGGTGAACAAATTACTGTTGATCAATTGAAAGAACTGAGCATAGTTATGAGAATATCTAGGCATGATCATGTATATAGGCATCACGTCCGTGACAAGTAGACCGAAACAATTCTGCATCTACTACTATTACTCCACTCATCGACCGCTATCCAGCATGCATCTAGAGTATTAAGTTAAAAACAGATTAACTCCTTAAGCAAGATGACATGATGTAGAGAGATAAATTCATGCAATATGAAATAAACCCCATCTTGTTATCCTTGATGGCAACGATACAATACGTGCCTTGCTGCCCCTTCTGTCACTGGGTAAGGACACCACAAGATCGAACCCAAATCTAAGCACTTCTCCCATGGCAAGAACTACCAATCTAGTTGGCCAAACCAAACGGATAATTCGAAGAGACTTGCAAAGATAACCAATCATACATAAAAGAATTCAGAGAAGATCCAAATATTATTCATAGATAGACTTGATCATAAACCCACAATGCATCGGTCTCAACAAACACACCGCAAAAAGAAGATTACATCGAATAGATCTCCACAAGAGAGGGGGAGAACTTTGTATTGAGATTCAAAGAGAGAGAAGAAGCCATCTAGCTACTAACTATGGACCCGAAGGTCTGAGGTAAACTACTCACACTTCATCGGAGGGGCTAGGATGATGTGGAAGCCCTCCGTGATGACGGCCCTCTTCCGGTGGAGCTCCGGAACAGGCCCCAAGATGGGATCTCGTGGATACAGGAAGTTGCGGCAGTGGAATTAGGTTTTTGGCTCCTGTTCTGATCGTTTGGGGGTATGTGTGTATATATAGGAGGAAGGAGTACGTCGGTGGAGCACCGAGGGGCCCACGAGGCAGGGGGCGCACCCTAGGGGGGCGCCCCCACCCTCGTGACCTCCTCTTTGACTCCCTGGAGTAGGGTCCAAGTCTCCTGGATTACGTTCGGTGAGAAAATCACGTTCCCAAAGATTTTATTCCGTTTGGACTCCGTTTGATATTCTATTTCCCCGAAACACTGAAATAGGCAAAAAACAGCAATTCTGGGCTGGGCCTCCGGTTAATAGGTTAGTCCCAAAAATAATATAAAAGTGGAAAATAAAGCCCAATATAGTCCAAAACAGTAGATAATATAGCATGGAGCATTCAAAAATTATAGATACGTTGGAGACGTATCACCTTCCCATACTACGGATGGCTTGAACAGCCTTTCCATAAATATGTTGGGGGGGACTGCGTTGCATTTTGCGCCGATGCGGGCGAGGATATCCACCGCTTGATTGTTTTCCCGAGCCACATGGTGAAATTCGAGTCCCTCGAACCGAGCTGACATTTTTAGGACGGCGTTTCGGTAGGCCGCCATTTTTGGATCCTTGGCGTCAAAGTCTCCATTTATTTGGGATATTGCAAGGTTTGAATCCCCACGCACCTCCAGGCGTTGAATGCCCATGGAGACTGCCATCCGAAGACCATGCAACAGAGCTTCGTATTCGGCTGCGTTGTTGGAGTCAGTATACAATATTTGCAATACATACTGAACGGTACCTCCGGTTGGGGACGTCAGGACGATGCCAGCCCCTAGACCAGCCAGCATTTTAGAACCGTCGAAGTGCATGATCCAATTGGAGTATGCGCCGTACTCTTTAGGGAGTTCGGCCTCCGTCCATTCGGCGACAAAGTCGGCCAATACTTGCGACTTAATGGCCCGTCGAGGTTTGTATGTAGAACGGGAGGAGCTCAATGGCCCATTTAGCAATCCGGCCCATAGCGTCGCGGTTGTTTATAATATCATTAAGTGGCACTTCCGAGGCTACTGTAATCAAACACTCTTGAAAGTAGTGTCGCAGCTTACGGGATG
The DNA here is from genome assembly GCF_018294505.1 of Triticum aestivum. Taxonomy (NCBI): domain Eukaryota; kingdom Viridiplantae; phylum Streptophyta; class Magnoliopsida; order Poales; family Poaceae; genus Triticum; species Triticum aestivum. The sequence continues at coordinate 35,494,897 of NC_057809.1, forward strand.
CCATGAATACCGCATAGGCTATCTTTTGATAATGTGGGTACCGTGATTTGCATGGAGTGAGGACAGTGGATACATAGTATATCGGCTTTTGAAGAGGGAATTTATGTCCGGCAGCTTCTCGTTCGACGACGAGCACTGCGCTTACAACTTGATGGGTTGCCGCAATGTACAACAGCATTGGTTCGCCGATGTTTGGCACGGCCAGGATTGGGTTGGTTGCCAAAATGGCCTTCATTTCTTCCAATCCGGCTGTGGAAGCGTTCGTCCACTCAAAGTGTTCGGTGCGCCGAAGGAGGCGATAAAGGGGTAAAGCCTTTTCTCCTAAGCGGGAGATAAAGCGGCTTAGAGCCGCCACGCATCCAGTTAACTTCTGGATTTGTTTGAGGTCTGTTGGGGTAGCCAACTGTGACAAAGCTTGGATTTTGGCCGGATTAGCTTCAATACCTCTACTGCAGACAATGAAACCCAGGAGCATTCCGGCTGGTACGCCGAAAACGCATTTTTCCGGATTGAGCTTGATGTCGTATGTTCGGAGGTTGTCGAATGTGAGCCTCAAGTCGTTTATCAAAGATTCGATGTGCTTGGTTTTGACGACCACACCGTCTACGTATGCCTCTACTGTTTTGCCGATTTGTTTCTCCAGACATGTCTGAATCATGTGCTGATATGTTGCGCCGGCGTTTTTGAGCCCAAAAGGCATTGTGTTGAAACAGAAGGGACCATATGGTGTGATGAATGCCATTGCGGCTTGGTCAGACTCCGCCATCTTGATTTGGTGGTAACCGGAGTATGCGTCGAGGAAACACAATGACTCGTGTCCTGCGGTAGCATCGATAATTTGATCGATGCGGGGGAGGGGGAAGGGATCCTTTGGGCAAGCTTTATTGAGGTCCTTGAAATCGACATAAAGGCGCTAGGATTTATCCTTCTTTGGTACCATCACCAGGTTTGCTAGCCAGTCTGGGTGTTTTATCTCTCTGATGAATCCGACCTCCAATAACTTGGCTAGTTCCTCTCCCATGGCCTGTCTCTTAGGTTCGGAGAAACGCCGAAGAGCTTGCTTGACCGGCTTGAATCCCTTTAGGATATTGAGGCTATGCTCAGCCAGCCTGCGTGGGATTCCTGGCATGTCTAAGGGGTGCCAGGCGAATATGTCCCAATTCTCGCGCAGGAACTCTCGTAGTGCGCCGTCCACAGCGGGGTTTAACTGTGCCCCAATGGAGGCTGTTTTTGTAGGGTTCGTTGGGTGGACTTGGAATTTGACTATTTCATCCGCTAGTTTAAAAGAGGTGGACTTGGATCTCTTATCGAGTATCACGTTGTCCCAGTCCATTGTGGAGCATAGCGTGGTTAATTCCTCGGCCAAGAGGGCTTCGGATAATGCCTCGAGGGCCAGTGCGGCTGTTTTGTTTTCCGTGCGGAGTGTTGTGTCCGGATCACTGGCGAGAGTGGTGATTCCGTTGGGCCCGGGCATTTTGAGCTTCATGTACCCATAATGGGGTACAACTTGGAAGATCGTGAACGCCCCACGTCCTAAAAGGGCGTGGTATCAATTGCTGAACGGGGCTACTTGAAATGTAATTTCTTTGGACCTATAATTCTCTGGCGTACCGAATAGCACATCTAGTGTGATTTTCCCAGCGCATCGTGCCTCCTGACTGGGTATGATTCCTCTAAAGGTTGTGCTACTTTGCTCAATGTGGCTCCAGTCTATTTCCATTTTTTGAAGAGTTTCCTCGTAGATGAGGTTTAATCCGCTGCCGCCGTCCATGAGTACTTTGGTGAGTCGAAAGCCGTCCACAATTGGACTGAGGACCAGTGCGGCTGGTGCTTGGGCTGTTTGGAATTTAGGTTCATCACTGACATTGAAGGTAATAGCCGTGTCACTCCATAGATTTATTGCTGCTACATGGCAGATTTCGGCCATGCTGCGGAGTGTTCACTCGTGCCTATTATTTGACGCAAATGTCTCAAAGACGGTTAACACCGTATTGTTATCCACGGGATGGTGCTCTCTGGCATTTGGGACAAGAATATCCTCACCACTTTTGGCCACCTGCCGGAGTATCCAACATGCTCTAAGGCTGTGCGTTGGTATTGTATCCGCTGTACTATGAATTTTGCAGGGTCCATTGAGCCATCCCTCCAGTACGGTTCCATGCCCTATAGATGGTTTTTGCTTTTTGGTAGTTGACCCAGGTGTCTTTTGATAGTGCACCCTTTTATTTCGGACTGGGTTCGTATTTAGGGCCGGATTATCCCAAAAGTTTGTTTCGGTTTTCCAGGCACTTTCCATCACACAGTACTTTCGTACTATGGACGCCAAGTTAGCGAAGCGTGATATCTCACGGTGATTTATGGTGTTAAGGATTCGTCCGTGCAATTATTATAGAAAAATAAGACTGTGTCTTCCTCGCGACAGTCCTTAGCCTTGTTCATCGCAAGGAGGAATCTGGCCCAATAGTGATGTACTGTTACCTGGGGCTCTTGCCTGATGTGGGAAAGATCGCCTATGTTTGGGTGGGTGGCTGGAATTGAATCCGAACCCTTACCTGATCTGGGATCTAGGGGCCGAGGAATATCCAATTTTGGAAAATATGGTTCCGAGGTGTTGCCCGATAATCCTGGCCCGGTGCCTGACTCTAAGTTCAGGGATTGGATGTTGTCCTCCCGCGAATGGGTATCCGGCTCGGAGAGCTCAGGAATCCGGACATAGTTGGTCCTCAATATGGAGGAGAGGTCGCCGCATTGTTCCTCCACCACTGCAATATGATGGGTGACCGGCGGAGAGTTAATCTCCCTTTGATCGGGTTTAAGCCCAATCCGATCATAGTCCATAGCGACTCCCAGGGCAGCGATGCGATCCAATAGCTCATTTAGGGAGGCAAGCTCCACCGGATCCATCTGTTCGGCGAGTGCCGATTTGACGTGGAGGCTGTTTTCGATGACCTGAGAAGTCATCATCGACGCGGTGGCCAAACAGGCGGTCATGATGAAACCGCCTAGCCGGAGAATTTGGTCGACAGCCAAAGCTCCCCCAACAGTAGTACCGTCTTTAAAGACGAGATGAGACATCCTTCCTTCTGGCGACGTCATAGAGGAACTCTCAATGAAAGCACCAATGTCGGTGTCAAAACCAGCGAATCTCGGATAGGGGGTCCCGAACTGTGCGTCTAAGGCGGATGGTAACAGGAGGCAGGGGACAAGATGTTTTACCCAGGTTCAGGCCCTCTTGATGGAGGTAAAACCCTACGTCCTGCTTGATTAATATTGATGATATGGGTAGTACAAGATTAGATCTACCACGAGATCAGAGAGGCTAAACCCTAGAAGCTAGCCTATGGTATGATTGTATATTGTTCTACGGACTAAAACCCTCCGGTTTATATAGTCACCAGAGGGGGCTAGGGTTAAACAAGGTCAGTTACAAAGGAGGAGATATGCACATCCATATTTCCTAGCTTGCCTTCCACACCAAGTAGAGTCCCATCCGGACACGAGACGAAGTCTTCAATCTTGTATCTTCATAGTCCAACAGTCCGGCCAAACGATATAATCCGGCTGTCCGGATACCCCCTAATCCAGGACTCCCTCAATTAGTCTTCTTCTTGAAGATCCATTTATTCTCTATGGCCCGTCGATCATTGGGCAAGTCAACCAAAGTCCACACTTTTGTTCTCATACATGGAGCCCATCTCAGATTTCATGGCCTCAAGCCATTTTGCGGAATCTGGGCTCATCATCGCTTCCTCATAGTTCGTAGGTTCGTCATGGTCAAGTAACATGACCTCCAGAACAGGATTACCATACCACTCTTGTGCGAATCTTACTCTGGTTGACCTACGAGGTTCGATAGTAACTTGATCAGAAGTTTCATGATCATCATCATTAGCTTCCTAACTTACTGGTGTAGGAATCACTGGAACTGATTTCTGTGATGAACTACTTTCCAATAAGGGAGTAGGTACAATTACCTCATCAAGTTCTACTTTCCTCCCACTCACTTCTTTCGAGAGAAACTCCTTCTCTAGAAAGGATCCATTCTTAGCAACGAATATCTTGACTACGGATCTGTGATAGAAGGTGTACCCAACAGTTTCCTTTGGGTATCCTATGAAGACACATTTCTCCAATTTTGGTTTGAGCTTATCAGGTTGAAGATTTTTCACATAAGCACCGCATCCCCAAACTTTAAGAAAGAACAACTTGGGTTTCTTGCCAAACCATAGTTCATAAGGTGTCATCTCAACGGATTTTGATGGTGCCCTATTTAATGTGAATGCAGCCGTCTCTAAAGCATAACCCCAAAACGATAGCGGTAAATCAGTGAGAGACATCATAGATCATACCATATCTAATAAAGTGTGATTACGACATTCGAACACACCATTACGCTGTGGTGTTCCAGGTGACGTGAGTTACGAAACTATTCTGCATTGTTTCAAATAAAGACCAAATTCGTAACTCAAATATTCTTCTCCACGTTCAGATCGTAGAAACTTAATTTTCTTGTTATGATGATTTTCCACTTCACTCAGAAATTCTTTGAACTTTTCAAATGTTTAAGACTTATGTTTCATCAAGTAGATATAATCATATTTGCTCGAATCATCTGTGAAGGTAAGAAAATAACGATACTCGCCGCGAGCATCAACACTCATCAGATCGCATACATCAGTAAGTATTATTTCCAATAAGTCTCTTGCTAGCTCCATTGTTCCGGAGAACGGAGTCTTAGTCATCTTGCCCATGAGGCATGGTTCGCAAGCATCAAGTGATTCCAAAAGTCCATCAGCATGGAGTTTCTTCATGCGCTTTACACCAATATGACCTAAACGGCAGTGCCACAAATAAGTTGCACTATCATTGTTAAACTTATATCTTTTGGCTTCAATACTACGAACATGTGTATCACTACTATCAAGATTTAGTAAAAATAGACCACTCATCAAGGGTGCATGACCATAAAAGATATTACTCATATAAATAGAACAACCATTATTCTCTGATTTAAATGAGTAACCGTCTCGCATCAAACAAGATCCAGATATAATGTCCATGCTCAACGTTGGCACCAAATAACAATTATTTAGGTCTAAAACTAATCCCGAAGGTAGATGTAGAGGTAGCGTGCCGACGGCGATCACATCGACTTTGGAACCATTTCCCATGCGCATCATCACCTCGTCCTTAGCCAATCTTCGCTTAATCCATAGCCCCTATTTCGAGTTGCAAATATTAGCAACAGAACCAATATCAAATACCCAGGCGCTACTGCGAGCATTAGTATGGTACACATCAATAACATGTATATCAAATATACCTTTCACTTTTCCATCCTTCTTCTCTGCCAAATACTTGGAGAAGTTCCGCTTCCAGTGACCAGTCCCTTTGCAGTAGAAGCACTCAGTCTTAGGCTTAGGTCCAGACTTGGGTTTCTTCACTTGAGCAGCAACTTGCTTGCCGTTCTTGCTGAAGTTCCCCTTCTTCCCTTCACCCTTTTTCTTGAAACTGGTGGTCTTGTTGACCATCAACACTTGATGCTCCTTCTTGATTTCTACCTCCGCAGCCTTTAGCATTGCGAAGAGCTCGGGAATTGTCTTATCCATCCCTTGCATATTATAGTTCATCACAAAGCTCTTGTAGCTTGGTGGAAGTAATTGAAGAACTTTGTCAATGACACTATCATTAGGAAGATTAACTCCCAGCTGAGTCAAGTGGTTGTGGTACCCAGACATTCTGAGTATATGTTCACTGACAAAACTATTCTCCTCCATTTTGCAGCTGTAGAACTTATTGGAGACTTCATATCTCTCAATCCGGGCATTTGCTTGAAATATTAAATTCAACTCCTGAAACACCTCATATGCTCCATGACGTTCAAAACGTCGTTGAAGTCCCGGTCCTAAGCTGTAAAGCATGGCCCACTAAACTATCGAGTAGTCATCAGCTTTGCTCTACCAGGTGTTCACAACATCTGGCGTTGCTCCTGTAGTGGATTTGTCACCTAGCGGTGCTTTTAGGACGTAATTCTTCTATGCAGCAATGAGGATAATCCTCAAGTTACGGACCCAATCCGTGTAATTGCTGCCATCATCTTTCAACTTAGCTTTCTCTAGGAACGCATTAAAATTCAACATAACAACAACACGGGCCATCTATCTACAACAACATAGACATGAAAAATACTATCAGGTACTAAGTTCATGATAAATTAAAGTTCAATTAATCAAATTACTTAAGAACTCCCACTTAGATAGACATCCCTCCAATCATCTAAGTGATCACATGATCCATATCAACTAAACCATGTCCGATCATCACGTGAGATGGAGTAATTTTCAATGGTGAACATCACTATGTTGATCATATCTACTATATGATTCACGCTCGACCTTTCGGTCTCATTGTTCCGAGGCCATATCTGCATATGCTAGGCTCTTCAAGTTTAACCTGAGTATTCCGCGTGTGCAAAACTGGCTTGCACCCGTTGTATGTGAACGTAGAGCTTATCACACCCGATCACCACATCGTGTCTCGGCACGACGAACTGTAGCAACGGTGCATACTCAGGGAGAACACTTATACCTTAAAATTTAGTGAGAGATCATCTTATAATGCTACCGCCGAACTAAGCAAAATATGATGCATAAAGGATAAACATCACATGCAATCAATATAAGTGATATGATATGGCCATCATCATCTTGAGCCTTTGATCTCCATCTCCAAAGCACCGTCATGATCACAATCTTCGCCGGCTTGACACCTTGATCTCCATCGAAGCATTATTGTCATCTCGCCAACTATTGCTTCTACGACTATCGCTACCGCTTAGTGATAAAGTAAAGGAATTACATGGCGATTGCATTTCGTACAATAAAGAGACAACCATATGGCTCCTGCCAGTTGCCAATAACTTTGTTACAAAACATGATCATCTCATACAATAAAATTTAGCATCATGTCTTGACCATATCACATCACAGCATGCCCTGCAAAAACAAGTTAGACGTCCTCTACTTTGTTGTTGCAAGTTTTATGTGGCTGCTATGGGCTGAGCAAGAACCGTTCTTACCTACGCATCAAAAACCACAACGCGGTATAGTGATTGCTTTTTGATCTTCAGAATGAACCCCGTTCATTGAATCTGATTCAACTAAAGTTGGAGAAACTAACACCCACCAGCCACCTGTGTGCGAAGCATGTCGGTAGAACCAGTCTCGTGTAAGCGTACGCGTAATGTCGGTCTGAGCCGCTTCATCCAACAATACCACTGAATCAACAATCAATTAGTGACGGCAAGCAATATGTATATACCCACGCCCACAACTCCTTTGTGTTCTACTCCTGCATATAACATCTACGCATAGACCTGGCTCGGATGCCACCGTTGGGGAACGCAGTAATTTCAAAAAAAATCCTACACACACACAAGATCTATCTAGGTGATGCATAGCAACGAGAGGGGAAGAGTGTTGTCCATGTACCCTCATAGACCGTAAGCGGAAGCGTTATGACAACGCGTTTGATGTAGTCGTACGTCTTCACGATCTAACCGATCCTAGTTCCTAGTACCGAAGGTACGACACCTCTGCGATCTGCACACGTTCAGCTCGGTGACGTCCCACGAACTCTAGATCCAGCTGAGTGTCGAGGGAGAGTTTCGTCAGCACGACGGCGTGATGACGGTGATGATGAAGCTATCAGCGCGGGGCTTCGCCTAAGCACTGTGATACGTCTCCAACGTATCTATAATTTTTGATTGTTCCATGATATTATATTATCTGTTTTGGATGTTTAATGGGCTTTATTATGCACTTTTATATTATTTTTTGGACTAACCTATTAACCGAAGGTCCAGTGCAAATTGTTGTTTTTTGCCTATTTCAGTGTTTCGCAGAAAAGGAATATCAAACGGAATCCAAACGGCATGAAACCTTCGTGAGGATCGTTTTTGGAACAAGAGCAATCCAGGAGACTTGGAGTGGACGTCAAGGAAGCAGCGAAGAAGCCACGAGGTAGGAGGGCGCGCCCTAGGGGGATGGGCGCGCCCCCACCCTCGTGGCTCCACTGGCCTACTTCTTTCACCTATATATACTCATATACCCTGAAAACATCCAAGAGCACCACGAAACCCTATTTCCACCGCCGCAACCTTCTGTACCCGTGAGACCCCATCTTGGGGCCTTTTCCGGCGCTCCGCCGGAGGAGGAATCGATCACTGAGGGCTTCTACATCAACACCATAGCCTCTCCGATGATGTGTGAGTAGTTTACCACAGACCTTCGGGTCCATAGATATTAGCTAGATGGCTTCTTCTATCTCTTTGGATCTCAATACAAAGTTCTCCTCGATTCTCCTGGAGATCTATTCGATGTAATTCTTTTTGCGGTGTGTTTGTCGAGATACGATGAATTGGGGGTTTATGATCAAAATTATCTATGAACAATATTTGATTCTTCTCTGAATTCTTTTATGCATGATTTAAATATCTTTGCAAGTCTCTTCGAATTTTCAGTTTGGTTTGGCCTACTAGATTTATCTTTCTTGCAATGGGAGAAGTGCTTAGCTTTGGGTTTAATCTTGCGGTGTCCTTTCCCAGTGACAGCAGGGGCAGCAAGGCACGTATTGTATTGTTGCCATCGAGGATAAAAAGATTGGGTTTATATCATATTTCTTGAGTTTATCACTCTACATCACGTCGTCTTGCCTAATGCGTTACTCTGTTCTTATGAACTTAATACTCTAGATGCATGTTGGATGATAGCGGTCGATGTGTGGAGTAATAGTAGTAGATGCAGAATCGTTTCGGTCTACTTGTCACGGACGTGATGCCTATATACATGATCATGCCTAGATATTCTCATAACTATGCTCTTTTCTACCAATTTCTCGGCAGTAATTTGTTCACCCACCGTAGATTATGCTATCTTTAGAGAAGCCACTAGTGAAACCTATGGCCCCCGGGTCTATTCTCCATCATATCATTTTCCGTCAACTAGCTATTTTTACCGCCATTTATTTTGCAATCTTTACTTTTTAATCTATACAACAAAAATACCAAAAATATTTATCGTATTATCTTTATCAGATCTCACTTTTGCAAGTGGCCGTGAAGGGACTGACAACCCCTTTATTGTGTTGGTTGCAAGGTTCTTGATTGTTTGTGCATGTATGAGGGATTTGCGTGTAGTCTCCTACCGGATTGATACCTTGATTCTCAAAAACTGAGGGAAATACTTATGCTAGTTTGTTGTATCACCCTTTCCTCTTTAAGGAAAAACCAACACATGCTCAAGAGGTAGCACACTGCAACGATATGACCGAGGTGGATTATGGTGGAGGGGGCACCGCACACGGCTAAACAATGTCAACTTGTGTGTTCTAGTTTGCCCCTGCCCCCGTATATAAAGGAGCAAGGGGGGAGGCCGGTCGGCCCTTGAGGCGCCCAAGGAGAGGAGGAATCCTCCTCCTATTAGGAGTAGGATTCATCCTTCCCTAGTCCTACTAGGAGGGGGAAGGAAGGAGTGGGAGAGGGGAAGGAAAAAGGGGGGCGCCGCCCCCCTTCCTAGTCCAATTCGGACTCAAGGGGGAGGGGGCACGCGGCCTGCCCTGGCCGCCCCTCTCTCTCTCCACTAAGGCCCATCTAGGCCCATTAGTTCCCTGGGGGGGTTCCGGTAACCCTCCGGCACTCCGGTTTTACCCGAAACCACCCGGAACACTTCCGGTGTCCGAATATAGCCGTCCAATATATCAATATTTATGTCTCGACCATTTCGAGACTCCTCATCATGTCCGTGATCATATCCGGGACTCCGAACTACCTTTGGTACATCAAAACACATAAACTCATAATACCGATCGTCACCGAACGTTAAGCGTGCGGACCCTACGGGTTCGAGAACTATGTAGACATGACCGAGACTCATCTCCGGTCAATAACCAATAGCGGAACCTAGATGCTCATGTTGGTTCCTACATATTCTACGAAGATCTTTATCGGTCAAACCGCATAACAACATACGTTGTTCCCTTTGTCATCGGTATGTTACTTGCCCGAGATTCGATCGTCAGTCTCATCATACCTAGTTGAATGTAGTCACTGGCAAGTCTCTTTACTCGTTTCGTAATGCTACATCCTGTAAATAACTCATTAGTCACATTGCTTGCAAGGCTTATAGTGATGTGCATTACCGAGAGGGCCCAGAGATACCTCTCCGATACACGGAGTGACCAATCCTAATCTCGATCTATGCCAACTCAACAAACACCATCAGAGACACCTATAGAGCATCTTTATAGTCACCCAGTTACATTGTGACGTTTGATAGCACACTAAGTGTTCCTCCAGTATTCGGGAGTTACATAATCTCATAGTTATAGGAACATGTATAAGTTATGGAGAAAGCAATAGCAATAAACTAAATGATCGTAGTGCTAAGCTAACGGATGGGTCAAGTCAATCACATCTTTCTCTAATGATGTGATCCCGTTTATCAAATGACCACTCTTTGTCCATAGCTAGGAAACTTAACCATATGTGATTAACGAGCTAGTTAAGTAGAGGCATACTAGTAACACTCTGTTTGTCTATGTATTCACACATGTACTAAGTTTTCGGTTAATACAATTCTAGCATGAATAATAAACATTTATCATGATATAAGAAAATATAAATAACAACTTTATTATTACCTCTAGGTCATATTTCCTTCAGTGGGCTGCTCCTTTTGTGGTGTATTCGTCTTTCTGCTTCAGTGACCAGGTGTCAAGGGCTACCCCTTCTTCAAGCGACGCTTCATTACTTTCAGTTTGAGTGCTTGTTGAGTGGGTTGTGTTGTAAGATGTTCTATTAACATCCTTGTATCTTTCGGTTCATGGCTTTTCCTTTTCCTAGCTCTCCGGTTGTCGTTCTTGTTGGTTGCAATCTTGGTCGGTCGATGGCTTTATTAATTTAAAGCCGGACTCTTAAGTCTTTGTTCTAAAAAAATTTATCATGGTGTTTTTTGCAATATGCCGGGTCAACTAGGAATACCTTAGTGTGGCATTCCGTTGAACATTTTAAGTTTTGTCTCCCCACGCCCGGCTGCCACAGCTCTAGATGCACTTGCCGCCGGGAACGCGATGACAGTCATGCTGCTCTGCATTGGCTCCGTCCCGTCAACGCGGTGCGGCGCCGTGTTCAACCACGGTGACTGCATTAAGCTCAGCCAACCGGGCGCCGTATGCCCCCGTGTCGCCTATGCGTAACGTAGCTGCCTCGGTGCTCATTCTCTGCCATGACATTTCCTCTATCTCCTCTCTAAAGGCACCGCCTCTTCCAGCACGAACACCTTGAGCCCATGCCAGCACCGCTGCCCTCCTCCTCCTCCTGCAACCTCTTCCTCTGCAGTAGTAAAGAGGGAGATTCCTCCTTTTTTTTCAGACTATCCACACTTTTCGGAGGCCCCCCAGAAAAACCTATCTGAAAGAGACTCTTGAGTGTCAGCTAACTAAACAACTCCTTAATTAAATGACAATGCCTTCACATGTCACAACACACCCCCATAACTATTTGATTTCTTCACCTCACTCCCCACTCTCTCATTCATTCTGTCGCCATGGCGCTACCATGGGCCTTCGTCCTCCTCCCTTCCCTATTCTTCCTCCCCTCATGTGTATCAAACTTCTTCTCCAGCAACATCAGCAATGGGGGTGGAGGGAGATGCTCCCTCTGTCCACAGTCTCCAGAGGTCTCCTTTTGTCCACTGCCTCCAGAGGTCTCCCGCTGTCCACAGTCTCCAGAGGTCCCCTCCATTTTCAGCACGAGGTACAAGACTGCCTACCACTTCCGGCCTCCCAGGAACTGGATCAATGGTATGTTCGTGTGATCTTGTCGATGCTTTGGTTTCTTCTCTGCTTATTTCCTTTGGGCTTCATCTCTGCTTTTTGGATCATCCGTTGGTCTATGCCACTCTGCTTTCCTGTGCCTTTTCTTGTTCTTGATCCATGAAAAATCATGCGATCTGATCGTTTAGTGGCTTCCCCACGTGGAGAAGCCGAGCTGAATACACTACTCAATGTAATCTTGTGTGCCAATATTAAAAAAATATATGCTTGTTAAAATGTACTACAGTACATAATATTTTTGGCAGTAGTATCATTACAGAACTGCCTTTTGTGTCATAGATAATCATCGAAGAGGGAAAAGTTTAGTGGCCAGGTCATTGCTTGTGCAAGTCTCTTGCTGAAAGCTGCAATTAGATTTTGAGTAATACTGCCATAAGATGATGATAGCCACAGATTCTTGCGCAAAATAGAAGTATTCATTACAGAAATAGTGATATGTACCTTCCCATCAAGATTTATGCCACTTCCACATTGTCCATATTTGCGTGTTACTTTTGGCCAGATCAAATTCAGTTAGGCAAAGTATGACGCTTTTCCTTCCAGAACTAGAACTGGCCACATGGATCATTCTATATCTGTTGCATGAAACTGACATTCTCTCACTTTTCCAAAAATCCTATGGATTGGCGATACTTGGGAATCTACGACGACACAAAAGATCCATGTGGTATGGATATCTCAGGCACAAACACCTCTAAACAAAAAAAAAGAGGAGTTGAAGTATTCTACAACTTGTACTTCCTTTATAACTATTTCAGGACTAATGTACTACAAAGGCATCTACCATAATTTCTACCAGTATAACCCCCACTGCGCCCTTTGGTGTTGGGGTGACATAACTTGGGGCCATTCGGTTTCAACAGACCTTGTCAACTGGATCGAGCTTGAACCCGTGATAGAACCGGATAACCCCAGTGACATAGACGGTTGCTGGACCGGTTCAGCCACAATTCTGTCTGGTGGTCAACCGGTCATCTTATACACCGGTGGCAGTAGAGACAAGTGTCAGGTCCAAAACCTTGTGCTTCCCAAGAACCCGTATGACCCGTACCTGAGAGAATGGACCAAAACCGGCAATAACCCAGTGATCCAACCGGTAGTACCTGGTTTGAATAGAAGTCAATTCAGGGATCCGACGACCGGTTGGATCGGACCAGATGGACTATGGAGAATAGCAGTTGGTGCCGAGCTGAAAGGCTACACTGCTGCACTGTTGTACAAGAGTGAAGACTTTCTGAGTTGGACAATAGTTGGTCACCCACTGTATTCACAGAACTCATCCAATATGTGGGAGTGCAATATGTGGGAGTGCCTGGATTTCTTTGCGGTATTGCCGAGCAATAACAGTGGACTGGACATGTCCGTAGCGATCCCAAGAGGCGCCAAGCATGCCCTCAAAATGAGCATGGGTTACTTTGACAAGTACTTGATTGGGGTGTATGATCTCAAACGTGATGCCTTTGTGCCAGATGCTATCGTAGATGACTGTCGGCTGTGGTTGAAGATCGATTACGGCAATTTCTATGCTTCGAAGTCATTCTTCGACTCGAAAAAGGGCAGGAGGATCATATGGGGTTGGTCTAAGGAAGCAGATTGTCGTTCAGATGATGTTGCAAAAGGTTGGGCAGGAATCCATGTAAGAAAATCCGCCCCTGATTGACTGTGCTTCATATCATCTGAAATAAAAATTTAACTTATTTAGCAAATCAGTGTGACATCTTTAAGTTAAAAAATTTATTATGTTTAGACAGTCCCGAGGACGATTTGGTTAGACAGTGATGGCAAGCAGTTGCTGCAATGGCCAGTTGATGAGATTGAATCCCTTCGAACAAATGAAATCAACCATCAAGGACTAGAGCTCAACAAGGGAGATCTGTTTGAGATCAATGGAGTTGACAATTTTCAGGTAGTTTCCTTTTCACATACAGGCTTACTTGGTCTTCAAGAGAATTTATTTTATTTAAAAAAGTGTCATGTCATTAAGAAATGTAGGGCCTTCTGATAATTTCTAATTATATAATAATGCATTTTTGCAGCAAAAGGACACAGGTATACATTCTGTAGGTGTGTTGTGTATTTTTTAGAGCAACTGCAACTAATCAGACGCAAGTTTTCTTGAAATAGGCGGATGTGGAGATAGATTTTGAGTTGACGTCCATCGATGACGCCGATCCTTTTGATCCTTCATGGCTTTTGGACACCGAGAAGCATTGTTGTGAAGCAGGTGCATCGGTTCATGGTGGTGTAGGGCCATTTGGACTTGTTATTCTGGCCTCCAACAACATGGAGGAGCACACTACCGTGCACTTCAGAGTCTACAAGTCACAGCAAAAGTTCATGATACTCATGTGCTCTGATCTAAGAAGGCCAGTAGTGCTTATGGTTTTTGTCTTTATTTTGGTTAGTCTTCTCCATAAACGTCTGAAGCAAATTGAAATATTTTCTTTTCTTGCACAGGTCTTCCATGAGACCAGGACTCTGCACACCAGCCTATGGACGCTTCTTTGAATTTGATCTTGAAAAGGAAAGGAAAATATCTTTGAGAACTCTGGTAAGCTGGGAGGCTATGCCATTTCTCATGTTATTCATTTCATGCACTTGATACCAGAATTGAGAATGGATGGCTGGATGTTGCCGTGCAGATTGATCGATCTGCGGTGGAGAGCTTTGGTGGTGGTGGCAGTGTCTGCATCACGGCTAGAGTTTATCCGGTGTCGCTTGTCGATGACGGCGGGGCCCATATGTATGTCTTCAACAATGGAAGTACCATGGCCAGGGTGCCGCAGCTCAGGGCATGGAGCATGAGGAAAGCACAAGTGAATGTGGAGAAGGGTTGAAGTGATTGTTAGCAAATAAGAGCAATTTCATTTTCTTGAATTGTTTACCCTGATTCATGAGCACTCTTGGGCAGAAATAAGGAAATTGAGCACTCTTTAGTATTGCCTCCGTTTTATAATGTAGTGCATACATATTATTATTTTCAAAAGTCAACCTTTATAAACTTTGATCAAGTTTAGAGTGAAAATATGTCTCACGATGTATCTAATGATATGTATTCGATATTCTAGATGCGAATATTTTATGTATAACTTGGTCCTAGTTTGCAAAGTTTGACTTTAAAAATAAAATCTATATGCACTGCGGTATGCGATGGGGATAGGAGGGTGTTGTTCTCAAGAAACGAGAAGACGACACACAAATGCATGGATGGACATGGTACCATGCGAGGCTGGTATCACACCCTGCATCGTGATGCATGTCGTATTCATATCACTTGTCGGGTATACACATTTCTCGAGATGAAGTATTCCTATATAGATGATTTATTTCCAACATCAATTTGGCTAGTCATAGTGGGAGTAACTTAGATAGTAATATAGCGCATTTCAAAAATTTTTTTGCTTATATAGCATGTAGTTAATGAGAAGAGAAGTGTTTAGAATAACATAATAAGTTACTGTAACAATAGCGCTTCCCGAGAAATGATGAGTCTACAAGCTAATAAATGAAGCCATCTATAATACTACTATTCCCTCCATCACAGTTTGTTGGGCGCCTCTTCATAACCAGATTTTTTCACAATCCCACGGAAATAGGGCGCAGCTCCTTAACTATCCTATTAATTGGGGCGCATTAGGCTACTTCCGTTTCTCTTCCTCAACTGCGGTTTGTTGGGCATATCTCGCGTCGCTCTGGGCCCAAGGTGCGGTGTGATTGGCATGAAATAAGGAGGCGCTGGAGCTGCGTTATTGAAGGAGATGCATCTAATGAATCGCTAAACCAACGCCATGTGGAGCAAATAAGAAACCGATTCCCACTGGCACTCATGTTCACACTTGCATGCACTGCACAAACCATTCATGTTCCCACTTGCATGCGGCTGAGGAAGAGAAACGGAAACAGCCTAATGTGCCCTAATTAATATGATAGTTAAGGAGTTGCGCCCTATTTCCATGGGATTGTGAAAAAGTCTGGTTTTGAAGAGGCGCCCAACAAACTGTGATGGAGGGAGTATATTACTTTACACTATAAAGATATTAATTTAGACTAGTGTCATATGCATGACACGAATATAGGGCCAAATAGGGCCAAAAATTGCCAAAACCCAATCTAGCTGCCCAGCCCAGCCGTCCAATGCATCACACACCTGTGAAACCTGAATACTCCTAGAAAAACCTGAATAGATTAATAAATTAACTATAATTAATACTACTATGAAACAAAAATGAAATCATTTTTAACAATGGTTTGCTAAATCTCAGTTTCATTTTACGTGGAGTGGAATTTAACCTTTTCCTATTTATCTATCTATTTATATAATTAAGACAAGAGGCAAACAAGCTATCATGTTCGTCCATATAGATTAAATTATCTTGACCACTAATTTCATATATTAAGGACCAAGATTTAAAGATGTAAGTGTTACATGCAAATATTGTTACGTACAAACAATTAGACAGGATCCTAAAAAAAATTAGACATGTCACGTACAAATAGGGTTTTTTTTCAACCAAAGCCAACGTGATGGACAAGAGATGTAAACGGAGGTGTTCAACTTTTTAAAGAAAAGAAATATAATTTAGAGGGAGAACTGCAGCGTACGTTCCTTTATTAAGAAAAAGACAAGTCGTGTGTCGGTGTCAAAACCGGCGGATCTCGGGTAGGGGGTCCCGAACTGTGCGTCTAGGCCGGATGGTAACAGGAGGCAGGGAACATGATGTTTTACGCAGGTTCGGACCCTCTTGATGGAGGTAAAATCCTACGTCCTACTTAATTAATATTGATGATATGGGTAGTACAAGAGTAGATCTACCACGAGATCAAGGAGGCTAAACCCTAGAAGCTAGCCTATGGTATGATTGTTGTATATGGAGTTGATGTCCTACGGACTACAACCCTCCGGTTTATATAGACACCGAATAGGGTTAGGGTTACATAGAGTCGGTTACAATGGTAGGAGATCTTGAATATCCGCATCGCCAAGCTTGTCTTCCACGCCAAGGAAAGTCCCATCCGGACACGGGACGAAGTCTTCAATCTTGTATCTTCATAGCCCAGGAGTCCGGCTGAAGGTATAGTCCGACTATCCGAACACCCCCTAATCCAGGACTCCCTCAGTAGCCCCTGAACCAGGCTTCAATGACGATAAGTCCAGCGCGCAGATTGTTCGGCATTGCAAGGCGGGTTCTTCTCCAAATCTTGTGTACCTGTAGGTATAATGTCCAATTTTTGTAATGTAGTGCTCCTCGGCTTCCACGCCCAATAATGGCCGTCCTCCATGTGTCAAACGAATGCGAAAAGCCGGGGCGTTTTTACATCCACACCCCTAGCCATATAAACGAGCCGCCTATTTAACGGGATGGGGATTCAGGTCCAAACCACATCTTCTCCTCTCCGCAAGTTATCATCAGAGCGCTTCCAGCAAAGGTCCATTCCAACATGACCAGCCGTCGCAGCTCCTCCCCTCGCCCCTCCGGTCCCAAACCCGAGGACTGGTGAGTTGCACCATCCCGCATAGCGAGTTAGTGTCGCTTCAGGCCAAGGGATTTCTCCCCCAGGCATACATGGTCCCGGTCCGAGCCGGTCTCGCCACCTACAATGGCGGAAAACAAGCGGAGAGCACCCCCAATCCTTCTAAAGGAGAGCGGGTGTGCCTCATCCCCTATCTAGTAAGGGGAATGGGATTTCCAATTCATCCATTTCTCCGCGGGCTTCTGGAGTTCTACGGCCTCCAGCTGCACAATCTCACGCCCGCCTCCATATTACATATTGCGGGTTTTGTCGCCCTTTGTGAGCTATTTTTAGGCGTTGAGGCTCATTTTGCGATGTGGAAGAGGTTATTCTGCCTGGTGCCCCATTCTCAAGAGGGGTCTATCTACCAAGTGGGCGGAGCCGAAGTATGGCGCATCGCCGGGACCGGATACCTATCCGGAACCCCGAAGAAGGCGTCCGAGGACTGTCCTTCGAAATGGTTTTACATAGATGATGTCCCGCTACCGGACCCTATCCGGGTCGGTCTCCCTAAGTTCAACAGTGCCCCATTGAAGAAACGCTTGAGCTAGCGTCCGCGGAGCTCTCAAAGAGAAAGCGACAGAGACGTCCTTTACTTGATGGGCCGGATAAGACTGTTGGCTCATACCGGACTAACCATGATTGGAGTCATGGCCGCATGCATTATGCGGGGGGTGCAGCCGCTTTAATATAGAGGCCACCCCATGTGGGATTTCAACCAGGAGGATGACGCCACCCATTACGGTCGTAAGGGGCTGGCCTCAGCCGCCGCCTTAGTAAAGATCTTATCCTCTTTGTACAAGGGAGAAAAGGAGGAATTCCTCCGTGTCAACCCGCGGGCCGGATTCAGTATGTACGATCCTCCAAGTTGGGTAAGTGAATAATTGTGCTTGCCCGTTTGTTTTATACTCCCACGGTTAGATAGGTAGTCTAACGACTTCACTGCAGGAACTGCGACAGGAGGTAAAGGATATAAACAACCGCCCTCCACAGCCCGAGGACCCAGAACGGTCTCTCAATCCGGACTCTGAAGAGGATCCGGACATATCGGTGGAGCTTATCGACGGGGTGTTCCATCCGCTAAGCAAGGACAATACCTTGGTAGCCATTACGGCTGATTACCCAGGGTTAATCCTGGCCTCCCAGGTGACATAAACCGGAGCCTCATTCCCTTGAAAGAGATTCCACTCTCACGTATTCCGGTGTTTCTGACGACAACCGTGTTTTGCAGGGGAGATTTCCGAGGCAGGGGGCCGAACCTGCGGCGGCTAGCCAACGAGGGGCCGCAGGGCCCCGTGGGGCAAAAGGGGATGTATTTCGGACTGAGATGCCGGCGCAAAGGTATAGCGCACCCTCTGTTTCCCTGGAGTTATTCTATCAGGGTATATTAACGTTCGTGCTATCTTCAGAACAAAGAGACCTCGCCGGACTACATCCGGAGAGGTTGCCAATCGCGCCTCCACCAGCCAGGCTCCAACGTCTGGCCAGGAAGCGGAGGCGAGCACAAGGCGCGCACCGGACGCTCCTCCGACAGAGGATGCGGACAGGCTGTCTGCCACAAATTCTGAAGTGGAGAGTGCCATGAACCACAGGCGTCGCCGGACAGTTCTACGCGACGCTTGTTTCTCCCAAGAGGCTTTATATACCTTTAATTCGGGAGATGCGTACCTTCGTGCCGCTCAAAATGGTTTAGCCAGAGCCACGGAGCAGTATGTAAAAGACATACGGGTAAGAAAGTTTTGGTCAAATATATATATATGCCAGTAGCCCCCGAGACTTGAAGCAATTAGAGCAACTGATTTAAGGATCTTTTAATATGCAGGTTCTTACAAAGAAGAATACCGTACTGTCCCAGGAGCTGGAAAAGTGCAAGGCCCAACTAGAGGCTGCACTAGCCGCAGCAGGGGAGCCCAAAGAGACCCCCTCAGGTAAGATACACTTCAAAAGATTAGTATTGTGCGGTGTGGGTGCAAATCTGACAAATCATATTGCAGATGGCGCCGGACTCGATCCGGAAAAGCAACAACTCTTACGCCGGCTAAAGGCCGGTGAGAGTACGTTGACAAAGGTAAGGTGAGAGAAGAATGATCTTCAGGATGCCAACACCAAGCTGGACGTCGAACTTAAAGATGTCCGTAGCCAGCTGTCGGACTCCACGAAGACGCATTTTTCTGGGTTGAGCTTGATGTCATATTTTTGGAGGTTATCGAATGTAAGCCTCAAGTCGTCTACTAGATATTCGACATGTCTTGATTTGACGACCACATCATCCACATACGCCTCCACTGTTTTGCCGATCTGGTTTGCCAGACATGTCTGGATCATGCGCTGATATGTTGCGCCGGCGTTTTTCAGCCCGAAGGGCATTGTGTTGAAGTAGAATGGGCCGTATGGTGTGATGAATGCTGTTGCGGCTTGGTCTGATTCTGCCATCTTGATTTGATGGTAACTGGAGTATGCGTCGAGGAAACACTGAAGGAAATATGCCCTAGAGGCAATAATAAAGTTATTATTTATTTCCTTACATCATGATAAATGTTTATTATTCATGCTAGAATTGTATTAACCGAAAACATAATACATGTGTGAATACATAGACCAACAGAGTGTCACTAGTATGCCTCTACTTGACTAGCTCGTTAATCAAAGATGGTTATGTTTCCTAACCATGAACAAGGAGTTGTTATTTGATTAACGAGGTCACATCATTAGTAGAATGATCTGATTGACATGACCCATTCCATTAGCATAGCACCCGATCGTTTAGTATGTTGCTATTGTTTTCTTCATGACTTATACATGTTCCTATAACTATGAGATTATGCAACTCCCGTTTACCGGAGGAACACTTTGGGTACTACCAAACGTCACAACGTAACTGGGTGATTATAAAGGAGTACTACAGGTGTCTCCAATGGTAGATGTTGGGTTGGCGTATTTCGAGATTAGGGTTTGTCACTCCGATTGACGGAGAGGAATCTCTGGGCCCTCTCGGTAATGCACATCACATAAGCCTTGCAAGCACTGCAACTAATATGTTAGTTGTGCGATGATGTATTACGGAACGAGTAAAGAGACTTGCCGGTAACGAGATTGAACTAGGTATTGGATACCGACGATCGAATCTCGGGCAAGTAACATACCGATGACAAAGGGAACAACGTATGTTGTTATGCGGTCTGACCGATAAAGATCTTCGTAGAATATGTAGGAGCCAATATGGGCATCCAGGTCCCGCTATTGGTTATTGACCGGAGACGTGTCTCGGTCATGTCTACATTGTTCTCGAACCGTAGGGTCCGCACGCTTAACGTTACGATGACAGTTATTATGAGTTTATGCATTTTTGATGTACCGAAGGTTGTTCGGAGTCCCGGATGAGATCACGGACATGACGAGGAGTCTCGAAATGGTCGAGACGGAAAGATTGATATATTGGAAGCCTATGTTTGGACATTGGAAGTGTTCCGGGTGAAATCGGGATTTTACCGGAATACCGGGAGGGTTACCGGAACCCCCCGGGAGACTAATGGGCCTATTGGGCCTTAGTGGAAAAGGAGAAAAAGGGAAAGCCCACAAGCTGGCCGGCGCCCCCCTTCCCAAAGTCCTAGTAGGACTAGGATAGGGGCCGGCCCCCCTTCTCTCTCCTTTTCCCCCCGGGAGTCCTAATAGGATTAGGATTGGGGGGAGGAGTCCTACTCCCGGTGGGAGTAGGACTCCCCTGCGCCTCCTCTCCCTGGCCGACCGGCTCCCCCTCCTCCAACCTTTATATACGGGGGCAGGGGGCACCCCAAGACACACAACTTGATCCTTGAGATCGTTCCTTAGCCGTGTGCGGTGCCCCCTGCCACCAAATTGCACCTCGATCGTACCGTTGTAGTGCTTAGGCGAAGCCCTGCGTCGATAGTACATCAAGATCGTCATCACGCCGTCGTGCTGACGGAACTCTTCCTCGACGCTTTGCTGGATCGGAGCCCGACGAACGTCATCGAGCTGAACGTGTGCTAAGAACTCGGAGGTGCCGGAGTAACGGTGCTTGGATCGGTCGGATCGGGAAGAAGACGTACGACTACTTCCTCTACGTTGTGTGATCGCTTCCGCAGTCGGTCTGCGTTGGTACGTAGACAACACTCTCCCCTCTCGTTGCTGTGCATCACCATGATCTTGCGTGTGCGTAGGAAAATTTTTGAAATTACTGCGTTCCCCAACAGTGGCATCCGAGCCTAGGTTTTATGGTTTGATGTTATATGCACGAGTAGAACACAAGTGAGTTGTGGGCGATACAAGTCAT
>NC_057809.1:35516600-35522482 GCF_018294505.1 Triticum aestivum
CTGCCTACCAGCATGTCATACTTTGGTTCGGCGGTATTGTTGGGTGAGACGATCCGGACCAACCTTACGCGTACTCTTACGCGAGACCGGTTCCCTCGACGTGCTTTGCACATAGATGGCTTGCGGAAGACTGTCTCTCCAACTTTAGTTGAACCAAGTGTGACTACGCCCGGTCCTTGAGAAGGTTAAAACGGAGTCTATTTGACGAACTATCGTTGTGGTTTTGATGCGTAGGTGAGATGAGTTCTTGCTTAAGCCCGTAGCAGCCACGTAAAACTTGCAACAACAAAGTAGAGGACGTCTAACTTGTTTTTGCAGGGCATGTTGTGATGTGATATGGTCAAGACATGATGCTGATTTTATTGTATGAGATGATCATGTTTTGTAACCGAGTTATCGGCAACTGGCAGGAGCCATATGGTTGTCGCTTTATTGTATGCAATGCAATCGCGATGTAATGCTTTACTTTATTACTAAGCGGTAGTGATAGTCATGGAAGCATAAGATTGGCGAGACGACAACGTTGCTACGATGGAGATCAAGGTGGCGCGCCGGTGACGATGGTGATCATGACGGTGCTTCGGAGATGGAGATCACAAGCACAAGATGATGATGGCCATATCATATCACTTATATTGATTGCATGTGATGTTTATCCTTTTATGCATCTTATCTTGCTTTGATTGACGGTAGCATTATAAGATGATCTCTCACTAAATTATCAAGAAGTGTTCTCCCTGAGTATGCACCGTTGCCAAAGTTCGTCGTGCCCAGACACCACGTGATGATCGGGTGTGATAAGCTCTATGTCCATCTACAACGGGTGCAAGCCAGTTTTGCACACGCAGAATACTCAGGTTATACTTGACGAGCCTAGCATATGCAGATATGGCCTCGGAACACAGAGACCGAAAGGTCGAGCGTGAATCATATAGTAGATATGATCAACATGACGATGTTCACCATTGAAAACTACTCCATCTCACGTGATGATCGGTTATGGTTTAGTTGATTTGGATCACGTGATCACTTAGAGGATTAGAGGGATGTCTATCTAAGTGGGAGTTCCTAAGTAATTTGATTAACTGAACTTAAACTTATCATGAACTTAGTACCTGATAGTATCTTGCTTGTTTATGTTGCTTGTAGATAGATGGCTCGTGCTATTGTTCCATTGAATTTTAATGCGTTCCTTGAGAAAGCAAAGTTGAAAGATGATGGTAGCAATTACACGGACTGGGTCCGTAACCTGAGGATTATCCTCATTGCTGCACAGAAGAATTACGTCCTGGAAGCACCGCTGGGTGACAGGCCTGCTGCTGGAGCAACGCCAGATGTTATGAACGTCTGGCAGAGCAAAGCTGATGACTACTCGATAGTTCAGTGTGCCATGCTTTACGGCTTAGAATCGAGACTTCAACGACGTTTTGAACGTCATGGAGCATATGAGATGTTCCAAGAGTTGAAGTTAATATTTCAAGCAAATGCCCGAATTGAGAGATATGAAGTCTCCAATAAGTTCTATAGCTGTAAGATGGAGGAGAACAGTTCTGTCAGTGAGCATATACTCAAGATGTCTGGGTATAATAATCACTTGATTCAGATGGGAGTTAATCTTCCAGATGACTGCGTCATTGACAGAATTCTCCAATCACTGCCACCAAGCTACAAGAGCTTCGTGATGAACTATAATATGCAAGGGATGAACAAAACTATTCCCGAGCTCTTCGCAATGCTGAAAGCTGCGGAGGTAGAAATCAAGAAGGAGCATCAAGTGTTGATGGTTAGCAAAACCACTAGTTTCAAGAAAAAGGGCAAAGGGAAGAAGAAGGGAAACTTCAAGAAGAACAGCAAGCAAGTTGCTGCTCAAGAGAAGAAACCCAAGTCTGGACCTAAGCCTGAAACTGAGTGCTTCTACTGCAAGCAGACTGGACACTGGAAGCGGAACTGCCCCAAGTATTTGGTGGATAAGAAGGATGGCAAAGTGAGCAAAGGTATATGTGATATACATGTTATTGATGTGTACCTTACTAGAGCTCGCAGTAGCACCTGGGTATTCAATACTGGTTCTGTTGCTAATATTTGCAACTCGAAACAGGGACTACGGAATAAGCGGACACTAGCAAAGGACGAGGGGACGATGCGCGTGGGAAACGGTTCCAAAGTCGATGTGATCGCGGTCGGCACGCTACCTCTACATCTACCTTCGGGATTAATATTAGACCTAAATAATTGTTATTTGGTGCCAGCGTTGAGCATGAACATTATATCTGGATCTTGTTTAATGCGAGACGGTTATTCATTTAAATCAGAGAATAATGGTTGTTCTATTTATATGAATAATATCTTTTATGGTCATGCACCTTTGAAGAGTGGTCTATTCTTGTTGAATCTCGAAGATAGTAATACACATATTCATATGTAGAAGCCAAAAGATGCAAAGTTAATAATGATAGTGCAACTTATTTGTGGCACTGCCGTTTAGGTCATATCGGTGTAAAGCGCATGAAGAAACTCCATACTGATGGGCTTTTGGAACCACTTGATTATGAATCACTTGGTACTTGCGAACCGTGCCTCATAGGCAAGATGACTAAAACACCGTTCTCCGGTACTATGGAGAGAGCAACAGATTTGTTGGAAATCATACATACCGATGTATGTGGTCCGATGAATATTGAGGCTCGTGGCGGATATCGTTATTTTCTCACCTTCACAAATGATTTAAGCAGATATGGGTATATCTACTTAATGAAACATAAGTCTGAAACATTTGAAAGGTTCAAAGAATTTCAGAGTGAAGTTGAAAATCATCGTAACAAGAAAATAAAGTTTCTACGATCTGATCGTGGAGGAGAATATTTGAGTTACGAGTTTGGTATACATTTGAAAAATTGTGGAATAGTTTCGCAACTCACGCCACCCGGAACACCACAGCGTAATGGTGTGTCCAAACGTCGTAATCGTACTTTACTAGATATGGTGCGATCCATGATGTCTCTTACTGATTTACCGCTATCGTTTTGGGGTTATGCTTTAGAGACGGCCACATTCACGTTAAATAGGGCACCATCAAAATCCGTTGAGACGACGCCTTATGAACTATGGTTTGGCAAGAAACCAAAGTTGTCGTTTCTCAAAGTTTGGGGCTGCGATGCTTATGTGAAAAAGCTTCAACCTGATAAGCTCGAACCCAAAGCGGAGAAATGTGTCTTCATAGGATACCCAAAGGAAACTGTTGGGTATACCTTCTATCACAGATCCGAAGGCAAGACATTCGTTGCTAAGAATGGATCATTTCTAGAGAAGGAGTTTCTCTCGAAAGAAGTGAGTGGGAGGAAATTAGAACTTGACGAGGTAACTGTACCTGCTCCCTTATTGGAAAATAGTACATCACAGAAAACTGTTTCTGCGACACCTATGCCAATCAGTGAGGAAGCTAATGATGATGATCATGAAGCTTCAGAACAAGATACTACTGAACCACGTAGATCAACCAGAGTGAGATCCGCACCAGAGTGGTACGGTAATCCAGTTCTGGAAGTCATGATGCTAGATCATGATGAACCTACGAACTATGAAGAAGCGATGGTGAGCCCAGATTCCGCAAAGTGGCTTGAGGCCATGAAATCTGAGATGGGATCCATGTATGAGAACAAAGTATGGACTTTGGTTGACTTGCCCGATGATCGGCAAGCAATTGAGAATAAATGGATCTTCAAGAAAAAGACTGACGCTGACGGTAATGTTACTGTCTATAAAGCTCGACTTGTTGCAAAAGGTTTTCGACAAGTTCAAGGGGTTGACTACGATGAGACTTTCTCACCCGTAGCGATGCTTAAGTCCGTCAGAATTATGTTAGCAATTGCCGCATTTTATGATTATGAAATATGGCAGATGGATGTCAAAACTGCATTCCTGAATGGATTTCTGGAAGAAGAGTTGTATATGGTACAACCAGAAGGTTTTGTCGATCCAAAAGGAGCTAACAAAGTATGCAAACTCCAGCTATCCATTTATGGACTGGTGCAAGCATCTCGGAGTTGGAATAAACGCTTTGATAGTGTGATCAAAGCATTTGGCTTTATACAGACTTTTGGAGAAGACTGTATTTACAAGAAAGTGAGTGGGAGCTCTGTAGCATTTCTGATATTATATGTGGATGACATATTGCTAATTGGAAATGATATAGAATTTCTGGATAGCATAAAGGGATACTTGAATAAAAGTTTTTCGATGAAAGACCTCGGGGAAGCTGCTTACATATTAGGCATAAAGATCTATAGAGATAGATCAAGACGCTTAATTGGACTTTCACAAAGCACATACCTGGACAAGATTTTGAAGAAATTCAAAATGGATCAAGCAAAGAAAGGGTTCTTGCCTGTGTTACAGGGTATGAAACTGAGTAAGACTCAATGCCCGACCACTGCAGAAGATAGAGAGAAAATGAAAGATGTTCCCTATGCTTCAGCCATAGGCTCTATCATGTATGCAATGTTGTGTACCAGACCTGATGTGTGCCTTGCTATAAGTTTAGCAGGGAGGTACCAAAGTACCTGGAATGGATCACTGGACAGCGGTCAAGAACATCCTGAAATACCTGAAAAGGACTAAGGATATGTTTCTCGTATATGGAGGTGACAAAGAGCTCACCGTAAGAGGTTACGTTGATGCAAGCTTTGACACTGATCCAGACGATTCAAAATCGCAAACCGGATACGTGTTTACTTTAAACGGTGGAGCTGTCAGTTGGTGCAGTTCTAAACAAAGCATCGTAGCGGGATCTACATGTGAAGCGGAGTACATAGCTGCTTCGGAAGCAGCAAACGAAGGAGTCTGGATGAAGGAGTTCATATCCGATCTAGGTGTCATACCTAGTGCATCGGGTCCAATGAAAATCTTCTGTGACAATACTAGTACAATTGCCTTGGCAAAGGAATCCAGATTTCACAAGAGGACCAAACACATCAAGAGACGCTTCAACTCCATCCGGGATTTAGTCCAGGTGGGAGACATAGAGATTTGCAAGATACATACGGATCTGAATGTTGCAGACCCGTTGACTAAGCCTCTTCCACGAGCAAAACATGATCAGCACCAAGGCTCCATGGGTGTTAGAATCATTACTGTGTAATCTAGATTATTGACTCTAGTGCAAGTGGGAGACTGAAGGAAATATGCCCTAGAGGCAATAATAAAGTTATTATTTATTTCCTTACATCATGATAAATGTTTATTATTCATGCTAGAATTGTATTAACCGAAAACATAATACATGTGTGAATACATAGACCAACAGAGTGTCACTAGTATGCCTCTACTTGACTAGCTCGTTAATCAAAGATGGTTATGTTTCCTAACCATGAACAAGGAGTTGTTATTTGATTAACGAGGTCACATCATTAGTAGAATGATCTGATTGACATGACCCATTCCATTAGCATAGCACCCGATCGTTTAGTATGTTGCTATTGTTTTCTTCATGACTTATACATGTTCCTATAACTATGAGATTATGCAACTCCCGTTTACCGGAGGAACACTTTGGGTACTACCAAACGTCACAACATAACTGGGTGATTATAAAGGAGTACTACAGGTGTCTCCAACGGTAGATGTTGGGTTGGCGTATTTCGAGATTAGGGTTTGTCACTCCGATTGACGGAGAGGTATCTCTGGGCCCTCTCGGTAATGCACATCACATAAGCCTTGCAAGCACTGCAACTAATATGTTAGTTGTGAGATGATGTATTACGGAACGAGTAAAGAGACTTGCCGGTAACGAGATTGAACTAGGTATTGGATACCGACGATCGAATCTCGGGCAAGTAACATACCGATGACAAAGGGAACAACGTATGTTGTTATGCGGTCTGACC
>NC_057809.1:35533325-35540446 GCF_018294505.1 Triticum aestivum
GAGACCGAAAGGTCGAGCGTGAATCATATAGTAGATATGATCAACATGACGATGTTCACCATTGAAAACTACTCCATCTCACGTGATGATCGGTTATGGTTTAGTTGATTTGGATCACGTGATCACTTAGAGGATTAGAGGGATGTCTATCTAAGTGGGAGTTCCTAAGTAATTTGATTAACTGAACTTAAACTTATCATGAACTTAGTACCTGATAGTATCTTGCTTGTTTATGTTGCTTGTAGATAGATGGCTCGTGCTATTGTTCCATTGAATTTTAATGCGTTCCTTGAGAAAGCAAAGTTGAAAGATGATGGTAGCAATTACACGGACTGGGTCCGTAACCTGAGGATTATCCTCATTGCTGCACAGAAGAATTACGTCCTGGAAGCACCGCTGGGTGACAGGCCTGCTGCTGGAGCAACGCCAGATGTTATGAACGTCTGGCAGAGCAAAGCTGATGACTACTCGATAGTTCAGTGTGCCATGCTTTACGGCTTAGAATCGAGACTTCAACGACGTTTTGAACGTCATGGAGCATATGAGATGTTCCAAGAGTTGAAGTTAATATTTCAAGCAAATGCCCGAATTGAGAGATATGAAGTCTCCAATAAGTTCTATAGCTGTAAGATGGAGGAGAACAGTTCTGTCAGTGAGCATATACTCAAGATGTCTGGGTATAATAATCACTTGATTCAGATGGGAGTTAATCTTCCAGATGACTGCGTCATTGACAGAATTCTCCAATCACTGCCACCAAGCTACAAGAGCTTCGTGATGAACTATAATATGCAAGGGATGAACAAAACTATTCCCGAGCTCTTCGCAATGCTGAAAGCTGCGGAGGTAGAAATCAAGAAGGAGCATCAAGTGTTGATGGTTAGCAAAACCACTAGTTTCAAGAAAAAGGGCAAAGGGAAGAAGAAGGGAAACTTCAAGAAGAACAGCAAGCAAGTTGCTGCTCAAGAGAAGAAACCCAAGTCTGGACCTAAGCCTGAAACTGAGTGCTTCTACTGCAAGCAGACTGGACACTGGAAGCGGAACTGCCCCAAGTATTTGGTGGATAAGAAGGATGGCAAAGTGAGCAAAGGTATATGTGATATACATGTTATTGATGTGTACCTTACTAGAGCTCGCAGTAGCACCTGGGTATTCGATACTGGTTCTGTTGCTAATATTTGCAACTCGAAACAGGGACTACGGAATAAGCGGACACTAGCAAAGGACGAGGTGACGATGCGCGTGGGAAACGGTTCCAAAGTCGATGTGATCGCGGTCGGCACGCTACCTCTACATCTACCTTCGGGATTAATATTAGACCTAAATAATTGTTATTTGGTGCCAGCGTTGAGCATGAACATTATATCTGGATCTTGTTTAATGCGAGACGGTTATTCATTTAAATCAGAGAATAATGGTTGTTCTATTTATATGAATAATATCTTTTATGGTCATGCACCTTTGAAGAGTGGTCTATTCTTGTTGCATCTCGAAGATAGTAATACACATATTCATATGTAGAAGCCAAAAGATGCAAAGTTAATAATGATAGTGCAACTTATTTGTGGCACTGCCGTTTAGGTCATATCGGTGTAAAGCGCATGAAGAAACTCCATACTGATGGGCTTTTGGAACCACTTGATTATGAATCACTTGGTACTTGCGAACCGTGCCTCATAGGCAAGATGACTAAAACACCGTTCTCCGGTACTATGGAGAGAGCAACAGATTTGTTGGAAATCATACATACCGATGTATGTGGTCCGATGAATATTGAGGCTCGTGGCGGATATCGTTATTTTCTCACCTTCACAAATGATTTAAGCAGATATGGGTATATCTACTTAATGAAACATAAGTCTGAAACATTTGAAAGGTTCAAAGAATTTCAGAGTGAAGTTGAAAATCATCGTAACAAGAAAATAAAGTTTCTACGATCTGATCGTGGAGGAGAATATTTGAGTTACGAGTTTGGTATACATTTGAAAAATTGTGGAATAGTTTCGCAACTCACGCCACCCGGAACACCACAGCGTAATGGTGTGTCCAAACGTCGTAATCGTACTTTACTAGATATGGTGCGATCCATGATGTCTCTTACTGATTTACCGCTATCGTTTTGGGGTTATGCTTTAGAGACGGCCACATTCACGTTAAATAGGGCACCATCAAAATCCGTTGAGACGACGCCTTATGAACTATGGTTTGGCAAGAAACCAAAGTTGTCGTTTCTCAAAGTTTGGGGCTGCGATGCTTATGTGAAAAAGCTTCAACCTGATAAGCTCGAACCCAAAGCGGAGAAATGTGTCTTCATAGGATACCCAAAGGAAACTGTTGGGTATACCTTCTATCACAGATCCGAAGGCAAGACATTCGTTGCTAAGAATGGATCATTTCTAGAGAAGGAGTTTCTCTCGAAAGAAGTGAGTGGGAGGAAATTAGAACTTGACGAGGTAACTGTACCTGCTCCCTTATTGGAAAATAGTACATCACAGAAAACTGTTTCTGCGACACCTATGCCAATCAGTGAGGAAGCTAATGATGATGATCATGAAGCTTCAGAACAAGATACTACTGAACCACGTAGATCAACCAGAGTGAGATCCGCACCAGAGTGGTACGGTAATCCAGTTCTGGAAGTCATGATGCTAGATCATGATGAACCTACGAACTATGAAGAAGCGATGGTGAGCCCAGATTCCGCAAAGTGGCTTGAGGCCATGAAATCTGAGATGGGATCCATGTATGAGAACAAAGTATGGACTTTGGTTGACTTTCCCGATGATCGGCAAGCAATTGAGAATAAATGGATCTTCAAGAAAAAGACTGACGCTGACGGTAATGTTACTGTCTATAAAGCTCGACTTGTTGCAAAAGGTTTTCGACAAGTTCAAGGGGTTGACTACGATGAGACTTTCTCACCCGTAGCGATGCTTAAGTCCGTCAGAATTATGTTAGCAATTGCCGCATTTTATGATTATGAAATATGGCAGATGGATGTCAAAACTGCATTCCTGAATGGATTTCTGGAAGAAGAGTTGTATATGGTACAACCAGAAGGTTTTGTCGATCCAAAAGGAGCTAACAAAGTATGCAAACTCCAGCTATCCATTTATGGACTGGTGCAAGCATCTCGGAGTTGGAATAAACGCTTTGATAGTGTGATCAAAGCATTTGGCTTTATACAGACTTTTGGAGAAGACTGTATTTACAAGAAAGTGAGTGGGAGCTCTGTAGCATTTCTGATATTATATGTGGATGACATATTGCTAATTGGAAATGATATAGAATTTCTGGATAGCATAAAGGGATACTTGAATAAAAGTTTTTCGATGAAAGACCTCGGGGAAGCTGCTTACATATTAGGCATAAAGATCTATAGAGATAGATCAAGACGCTTAATTGGACTTTCACAAAGCACATACCTGGACAAGATTTTGAAGAAATTCAAAATGGATCAAGCAAAGAAAGGGTTCTTGCCTGTGTTACAGGGTATGAAACTGAGTAAGACTCAATGCCCGACCACTGCAGAAGATAGAGAGAAAATGAAAGATGTTCCCTATGCTTCAGCCATAGGCTCTATCATGTATGCAATGTTGTGTACCAGACCTGATGTGTGCCTTGCTATAAGTTTAGCAGGGAGGTACCAAAGTACCTGGAATGGATCACTGGACAGCGGTCAAGAACATCCTGAAATACCTGAAAAGGACTAAGGATATGTTTCTCGTATATGGAGGTGACAAAGAGCTCACCGTAAGAGGTTACGTTGATGCAAGCTTTGACACTGATCCGGACGATTCAAAATCGCAAACCGGATACGTGTTTACTTTAAACGGTGGAGCTGTCAGTTGGTGCAGTTCTAAACAAAGCGTCGTAGCGGGATCTACATGTGAAGCGGAGTACATAGCTGCTTCGGAAGCAGCAAACGAAGGAGTCTGGATGAAGGAGTTCATATCCGATCTAGGTGTCATACCTAGTGCATCGGGTCCAATGAAAATCTTCTGTGACAATACTAGTACAATTGCCTTGGCAAAGGAATCCAGATTTCACAAGAGGACCAAACACATCAAGAGACGCTTCAACTCCAT
Organism: Triticum aestivum; assembly: GCF_018294505.1. Taxonomy (NCBI): domain Eukaryota; kingdom Viridiplantae; phylum Streptophyta; class Magnoliopsida; order Poales; family Poaceae; genus Triticum; species Triticum aestivum. The sequence goes on from NC_057809.1 coordinate 35,537,414, forward strand.
CCGGGATTTAGTCCAGGTGGGAGACATAGAGATTTGCAAGATACATACGGATCTGAATGTTGCAGACCCGTTGACTAAGCCTCTTCCACGAGCAAAACATGATCAGCACCAAGGCTCCATGGGTGTTAGAATCATTACTGTGTAATCTAGATTATTGACTCTAGTGCAAGTGGGAGACTGAAGGAAATATGCCCTAGAGGCAATAATAAAGTTATTATTTATTTCCTTACATCATGATAAATGTTTATTATTCATGCTAGAATTGTATTAACCGAAAACATAATACATGTGTGAATACATAGACCAACAGAGTGTCACTAGTATGCCTCTACTTGACTAGCTCGTTAATCAAAGATGGTTATGTTTCCTAACCATGAACAAGGAGTTGTTATTTGATTAACGAGGTCACATCATTAGTAGAATGATCTGATTGACATGACCCATTCCATTAGCATAGCACCCGATCGTTTAGTATGTTGCTATTGTTTTCTTCATGACTTATACATGTTCCTATAACTATGAGATTATGCAACTCCCGTTTACCGGAGGAACACTTTGGGTACTACCAAACGTCACAACATAACTGGGTGATTATAAAGGAGTACTACAGGTGTCTCCAACGGTAGATGTTGGGTTGGCGTATTTCGAGATTAGGGTTTGTCACTCCGATTGACGGAGAGGTATCTCTGGGCCCTCTCGGTAATGCACATCACATAAGCCTTGCAAGCACTGCAACTAATATGTTAGTTGTGAGATGATGTATTACGGAACGAGTAAAGAGACTTGCCGGTAACGAGATTGAACTAGGTATTGGATACCGACGATCGAATCTCGGGCAAGTAACATACCGATGACAAAGGGAACAACGTATGTTGTTATGCGGTCTGACCAATAAAGATCTTCGTAGAATATGTAGGAGCCAATATAGGCATCCAGGTCCCGCTATTGGTTATTGACCGGAGACGTGTCTCGGTCATGTCTACATTGTTCTCGAACCGTAGGGTCCGCACGCTTAACGTTACGATGACAGTTATTATGAGTTTATGCATTTTTGATGTACCGAAGGTTGTTCGGAGTCCCGGATGACATCACGGACATGACGAGGAGTCTCGAAATGGTCGAGACGTAAAGATTGATATATTGGAAGCCTATGTTTGGACATCGGAAGTGTTCCGGGTGAAATCGGGATTTTACCGGAATACCGGGAGGGTTACCGGAACCCCCCGGGAGACTAATGGGCCTATTGGGCCTTAGTGGAAAAGGAGAAAAAGGGAAAGCCCACAAGCTGGCCGGCGCCCCCCTTCCCAAAGTCCTAGTAGGACTAGGATAGGGGCCGGCCCCCCTTCTCTCTCCTTTTCCCCCCGGGAGTCCTAATAGGATTAGGATTGGGGGGAGGAGTCCTACTCCCGGTGGGAGTAGGACTCCCCTGCGCCTCCTCTCCCTGGCCGGCCGGCTCCCCCTCCTCCAACCTTTATATACGGGGGCAGGGGGCACCCCAAGACACACAACTTGATCCTTGAGATCATTCCTTAGCCGTGTGCGGTGCCCCCTGCCACCAAATTCCACCTCGATCGTACCGTTGTAGTGCTTAGGCGAAGCCCTGCGTCGGTAGTACATCAAGATCGTCATCACGCCGTCGTGCTGACGGAACTCTTCCTCGACGCTTTGCTGGATCGGAGCCCGAGGATCGTCATCGAGCTGAATGTGTGCTAAGAACTCGGAGGTGCCGGAGTAACGGTGCTTGGATCGGTCGGATCGGGAAGAAGACGTACAACTACTTCCTCTATGTTGTGTGATCGCTTCCGCAGTCGGTCTGCGTTGGTACGTAGACAACACTCTCCCCTCTCGTTGCTGTGCATCACCATGATCTTGCGTGTGCGTAGGAAAAATTTTGAAATTACCGCGTTCCCCAACAAACACAACGAATCATGTCCTGCAGTGGCATCGATAATTTGATCGATACGGGGGAGGGGGAAGGGATCCTTTGGGAAAGCCTTGTTAAGGTCTTTAAAATCGACACACAGGCGCCAGGATTTGTCCTTCTTTGGTACCATCACCAGGTTTGCTAGCCAGTCTGGATGTTTTATGTCTCTGATGAATCCGGCCTCCAATAGCTTGGCTAGCTCCTCTCCCATAGCCTGTCTCTTGGGTTCGGAAAAACGCCGAAGGGCTTGTTTGACAGGTTTAAATCCTTTTAGGATATTTAAGCTGTGTTCGGCCAGCCTGCGTGGGATCCCTGGCATGTCTGAAGGGTGCCAGGCGAAGATGTCATAGTTCTCTCGTAGGAACTCTCGCAGTGCGGCGTCTACATCAGGGTTCAGTCGTGCCCCGATGGAAGCTGTTTTATTGGGGTCCGTTGGATGGACCTGGAATTTGACTATTTCGCCAGCTGGCTTGAAGGATGTGGATTTGGATCTCTTGTCGAGTATCACATCATCCCTGTTAACCATGGAGCGCAGTGCAGTCAGTTCCTTGGCCGCTAAGGCTTCGGATAGTGCTTCAAGGGCTAGTGCGGCCGTCTTGTTTTCGGCGCGGAGTGCTATGTCCGGATCACTAGCTAGAGTGATAATTCCGTTCGGCCCGGGCATCTTAAGCTTCATGTACCAGTAATGGGGTATTGCTTGGAAGATTGTGAATGCTTCCCGCCCTAGTAAAGCGTGATATCCGCTCTTAAACGGGGCCACCTGAAACGTGACTTCTTCGGACCTGTAGTTATCCGGCGTGCCGAACACCACATCTAGTGTGATTTTTCCTGTACAGCGCGCTTCCCGACTGGGGATTATTCCTCTAAAGGTTGTGCTGCTTCGCTCGACGCGGTTCCAGTCTATTTCCATTTTTTGAAGGGTTTCCTCATAAATGAGGTTCAATCCGCTGCCTCCATCCATGAGCACCTTGGTGAGGCGAAAGCCGTCCACTATGGGACTGAGGACCAATGCGGATGGTGCTCGGGTTGTTCGGAATCTAGGTTCATCACTTGCGTTGAAGGTAATGGCATTGTCGCTCCATGGGTTTATTGTTGCAACTTGATAGACT